>NW_004449876.1:0-1182 GCF_000243295.1 Trichechus manatus latirostris
TGGCCTTGCCATTCCTGTTGTGCCTTACCCCATTACTGGACTCCATTAGTGGGTGCATGGCCCATACATGCTGCAGTGCTCCATCCCAAGGCCTCATTGATTGGATTCAAAGAAGGGAATGGGACCCTAGCTGGATCAATCAGAATCACCCTTGAAACTTTCCTGAAGGAGCTATCCTCGATTACTGTTTTCCTGGCATAGAAGCTATAAAGAAGTATATGCTGAAGTTGTTTATTGCGGTATTTTCAAGTCAGAATGGTGGAAACCATTTGAAATAGGGGGAAAAAAAAATAAGCCAACTTGTAAAGATGACCACAGCCAAGAGACAGAGAAAGAGTGAGCCCTAGTCATTTGAACCCCCATGTCCTGCTATCAACCAGATCTACCTGTGGATTTTCAGCTACATGAGCCAAAAATGTCCCTTTTCTGCTGAAGTTAAGTTGACTTTTCTGTCACCTGTAGTTTTCTTTATAGAAGTTGTCAAGGGAAAGGCGAGGGGAAGTTTGAGTTCAAGCAAACAGACCTAGCTTTGGGGTCTGTTTTTTATCACTTTCTAGATTTTTGACCTTGGATTACTATTGCGTTCTCAGTCGCAAACAAGGAAATCCAACTCTGGCTGATTAAGTAAAACAAGATTTTATTAAAAAGATACTGGAATAGAAAAGAAAGAAGTAAAATGATCTCTATTAACAGATGATATTATTTTGAAAACAAGCAAAAACGATAAAACAAACTATAATAAACAATAGGAGAATTTATTGAAGACACAGGTTATAAAATGAACATACAAATTCAATAGCCTTCACATATATACAAAAAAAAAAAAGTGAGAAGATAATGGGGAAAATAACTCCATTAATAATAACAAGCAAAAGGGAGAAAGACAGAGAGAGTACACAAAGGTCCTGGTGGCACAAACAGTTAAACACTTGGCTGCTAACCAGAAGATTGGCAGCTCGAACCCACGCAGGTTCTCCGGGGGAGAAAGACCTGGCAATTGTCTTCCATAAAGATCACAGCCAAGAAAACCTGTGGGGTAGTTCTACTCCATTACATGGAGTCGCTGTGAGTCGAAATCGACTTGATGGCATCTAATAACAATGAGGCTTAAACTTAGAAAGAAATGTTAAAACCTGTATAATTCCCCTAAAAGATACAAAAATAGACCTAAACAAACAGAAA
>NW_004449877.1:0-1182 GCF_000243295.1 Trichechus manatus latirostris
TTTTCTTTAATAGTTTCTTCATTCATTCTTTAATTTGATTTGCTCTTTTCATTCATTTATTCTTTCACCAAGTATTTACTGAGTGCCTACTATGTGTTCAGACCCAGGACTAAATGGTGAATAAGGCAGGTATGATCCCTATCCTTAGGAAGCTTGCAGTTTTGTGGGGAAGATGAAATTTGAAAATAAACACACGAATGTATAATCAAAATTGAGATATGTTCTTTGAAGGAAAAGAACTAAGAGAACGAATAATGCAGTGAGGTAGGGATATGTAATTTAGATGGGGCAGTGGTTTAAGACAGACTCTCTAGAGAGTTGACATTTAACCTGTGAACCAAAAGAAAAGTGCACAGAGGGATCAGCATATACAAAATGCCCCAAGATAGAAGTTGAAGGGGAGATTTTGTACTTAGAGAAACTGATAGATGAGCGAGGCGGCTGGAGTATAGTGAGGAAGGGGGAGTATAGCCCAACTTGAGGTTTGGAAGTTAGGCAGGAGCTATATACCCTGCAGGACAGTGTAGACTATTCCATTGTGAGCACTGAATGCTCATACCAGACCCGTATGTTTTGTGATCTGAAAGAGGTTTTCCCCTTCCCTGCCTGAACTTTAGAAACTACAGTCAGAAGATGTCCGAATTCTTCCACTTCTGCTTGGGCAAGAAATGGCAAATGCAGAGATGCAGTTTCCAAAGACGTGGCCTTAGGTGAATGCTGGAATCTGAGGTAGCCACACGAAGCAGCTACCCACATCCCTTTCTCCCATTCCCAGCCTCTTCCCCACCCTGACCCATGCCTAGACCCTGCTCCAGCCAGTTACAAAAGCAAACTCTCCAGGAATATAAATAGGTCTTCACCTTTCCTAGGGCTGGGGACGTCTAACTCTTCCATCATTAGTAAAAGACCCAACTTGCCATCACCAAAGAAAAATTGTACTACAAAACAATAAAAGGACCGCATTTTAAAATGCTAATTTTAATGTCAATTCAAATCTTAAGTGGACCAACCATTAACTCCTCAAAAATAAAGTTCTTTTCTAATTTTAGACCAGTCCTAGGTCGCAGACCCCCGGAAGAAGCTCTGACCCTTAAACGATTAATAATGATCCTTCTCATCCAGAATTCTAAAGCACTTGTCACTTCTTTGACATTGCTCTAGGCTTCAGGTAGATAGATCTAC
>NW_004449878.1:0-1171 GCF_000243295.1 Trichechus manatus latirostris
GTCCGGGGGCCATACTCTTGGGGTTTCTCTAGTCTCTGTCAGACCAGTAAATAGTCTCTATCAGACCAGTAAATCTGGTCTTTTTTTGTGTGTGAGTTTGAATTTCATTCTGCATTTTTCTCCAGCTCTGTCCAGAAAAAAAAAAACCTAAACCCGTTGCTGTTGAGTTGATTCCAACTCACAGCAACCCTATAGGACAGAGTAGAACTGCCCCTAGGGTTTCCAAGGAGTAGCTGGTGGATTCAAACTGCTGACCTTTTCATTAGCAGCAGAACTCTTAATCACCGTACCACCAGGGCTCTGTCCCGCTTGTCCAGGACCCTCTATTTTAATCCTTGTCAGAGCAGAGCCGGGCACCATCTAGCTGTGCTGGACACAGCCTGGTGGAGATTAGTCCTTTGGACTAATCCTTCTCTTGTGTCTTTAGTTTTCTTCATTCTCCCTTGCTCCAGATGAGGTGGGACCAGTAGACGTATCTTAGATGGCTGCTCGCAAGCTTTTAAGACCCCAGATGCTACTCACTAAAGTAGGATGTAGAACATTTTCTGTATAAACTATGTTATGCCAATTGAGTTGGATGTTCCCCGAGATCATGGTCCCCAGCCTCAGCCCAGTAATTCGTTCCCTCAGGGAGTTTGGATGTGTCTATGAATCTTCTATGACTTTGCCTTGGTCAAGTTATGCTGACTTCCCCAGTATTGTGTACTGTCTTACCCTTCACCAAAGTTGCCACTTTCCTATTGTCTAGTTAGTGTTTTTCCCTCTCTACCCTCTCCCTCCCTCGTAATTATCAAAGATTGGTTCTTTCTGTGTGTAAACCTTTTCATGACTTTTTATAATGTGGTCTCATACAATATTTGTCCTTTTGTGATTGACTTATTTCACGCAGTATAATGCCTTCCAGATTCATCCGTGTTGAGAGATGTTTTGCAGATTCATCGTTGTTCTTTATCGTATTCCATCATGTGTACATACCATAGTTTGTTTATCCATTCATCTTTTGATGGGCACTTAGATTGTTTCCATCTTTTTGCTATTGGGAATAATGCTTCAGTGAACATGGGTGTGCATATGTCTGTTCGTGTGACAGCTCTTATTTCTCTAGGATATATTCCTAGGAGTGGGATCGCTGGATCATATGGTATTTCTCATTCTAGCTTTTTAAGGAAGC
>NW_004449879.1:0-1181 GCF_000243295.1 Trichechus manatus latirostris
TTCTGTAGGCCATGCCTGTGCTGCTCAGGGGTGCAATGCTCAGTGCACTGTGAAGATAGGCAGGAGGGAGGGGGGAGGTTGTGAAGTATGGAGCTAAGTTTTTTATAAGAAAGAAGATAGAGGAAGGAGAAACAGGAGTGGAGAGATGAGAAACTGAGAAATGGAGAAATGGAGACAATGGAGAAAAACAGAAGGAAAACAGGGAAAAATAAATGGAAATTTAAAAAAAATGCCCTCAGGGATCCCACTAGCAACCAAAGAAGTGGCTCCCCAGCCTCGGGGCATAGCCTATATTGAAGGGGCAGAGATGGCACACAGCACCAGCTATTCAGAAGACAGGAAAAGAAGGAAAGTAGAGAGAGATAAGAAACTGAGAAATGAAGACAAACAAAAAGGAAAAAAGAAAAAATAATGGAAAAAAAAAAAAGAAATGCCCAAAGAGATCCCACTGGCACACTGCATAGACCAGGGAAGTGGCTCCCAATCTGAGCAGTACAGCTTGGCTAGAAGGGGCAGAGATGGCATACAGCCGTGGGTATTTAGGAGACAGGAAAAGAAAGTAAGTAGAGAGAGACAAGAAACTGAGAAATGAAGAAAAACAAAAAGAAAAAAAGAAAAAATAATAATAATAAATAAAATAAAATATAAAAGAAATTTCCCCAGGGATCCCACTGACATGGCTGAGACTGGGGAAGTAGTTCCCAAGCCAAGCAGAATAGCCTAGCTAGAAGGGGCAGAGATGGTACACAGCACCAGCTGTGTAGGAGACAGAAAAAGAAGGTAAATAGAGAGAGACAAGAAATTGAGAAATAAAGAAAAACAAAAAGGGAAAAATAAAACAAACAAACAAAAAAGTCCCTGGGGATCCCATCAGCATGGCAGCCTGGACCGGGAAAGCAGTTTCCCAGCCAAGCGAAGCTTCACAACCTGTCAAGAAGAAGTGAAGGTGGCACATGGAGTCAGGAATTCAAGAGAAAGGAGGGAAAGGAAGTGAGAGACAGGGAAGAAACCAAAAGAAGCAAAAGAAAAACAATACCAGCAATGAAGAAATTGCACTGAAGGAGCCAACTGGTGTGGGCGGGACAAATCCAAGCAGCACTGAGTCGGTGCCTCCTGTCAAGCAACCGTGGCCTGTTGGGAAGTGGTGGAGGCCAAACAGGTGGAAGACGGGTGGGGGGGTG
>NW_004449880.1:0-1181 GCF_000243295.1 Trichechus manatus latirostris
CCTATAGGGCAGTTCTACTGTGTCCTATAGGGTTTCTGATTCACCAGCAACGGTTTTGTTTTTTTGTTTATTTATGTTTTTGATATACCTTTACTGTTCAAAACTGGGTGTCACTTATGATTATTGTATTAACCTAGCTAAATCAAATAAAAGATAACAGCAGTCTTCTGACTGTCCAATACTGATTTAAAGAAAAGTGGGGGAGGGGATAAGGGAAGACAAAAATGTTCTAGTTAAGAATAACGTGGTAAAGAATCAAGTTGCTAGGACTGGCAAATTGGCAATCAAGTCACATGTTTAAAATGTGACCTTTACATTAATGTTGTCTCACTTTACTTGGTCCAGTATAATCCATATAGTAATGGAGTATCTGTCTAAATTATATTGTATGGTGCCATGATACTTTGATACATTCCCAAACTCATTTTTAAAAAAGTGCTCAAGGCAATTACTGATTGTATAGTTCATTCTTTTGGGCATTTTAACTCATCATGATTTTGAGGGTGGATTGCTCTTCTACTTACAATATGCCTTGGAAATGGCTTTGGCACACAGAGGGGATCCTTGGCTCTTAGACTTTGATTCTAACCTTGCTTTTGCTTATTGGCCCTATGCTCATTTGTGCCCCTCTTCCCCAGTCCCTTTCTGAACTGCTTTTGCTTTTATTTTTCTCATAGCTGTGCACGTGGTGCCTCCCGCAGATATAATTTACCAGTGCTGCTAGTTCTGATAGCCTTAGTTTTATGGCTTTAGCTTTATTATTTTTTTAATAACAACTTTATTGAGGTATAACTTGCATATTATAAAATTCACCATTTTTAAATGTACATTTCAGAGTTGTTGAGTAAATTTAAAGAGTTATGCAGCCATCACCACAATCCAGCTTTGGAATATTCACCCCCCCAAATTCCCTTGTATCCATTTGCAGTCAATCCCCATTCCTGTCTTCAAACCCAGACAAACATTAATCTGCTTTCTGTCTCTATAGATTTGCCTTTTCTGGACATTTCATGTAAATGGATATTATTTGTTTTTTGATAAAAAAATATTTCAAAGCCTAGAGAAAGCTCATTTCTAATTCTGAAGCTAAACTCCTTTATTGTGGTTCATGTATAATAGAAGGATGATACAGGATCAAATTCTCAGATACTTTAATAACTTCTTGGACAGCAGACTTGTTC
>NW_004449881.1:0-1181 GCF_000243295.1 Trichechus manatus latirostris
AATTTATATTCTTTCCCACCCGCCCCTTCAGTCATTTTCATTCCCTCTCAGTTTCTACCCTCTCTTATCCTTGCATCCTACTGCTCACCCTGTGATACTTTACCTTATTTATCTTCATTCTTTATTCTTTCTCCTTTCTCCTTCTCCAACTCTTCTTTCCTCCTCCCTGCCTCTGCCTAGCAAGGCTGATGGCTCTCAGCAGTGAAGCCCAGGCTAAATGCTGATGTTCTTTTCTCGTCAAGGAAAACCCGTCAAACAGCACACATCTTTTGCACACCTGTAAAGTGTCCAAATGCCAAGCGCTGTAGGGAAGAAAGGTTGAATAAGATAACATTCCAACCCTGAATGCACTTACAATCTACTTGGAAAGATAAAGCATGATGCTACATGTACAGAGGAGCAAGTCAAAGCAGGGGACACCAAAATACATCCCGATTCAAAACTTACAGCAGAGTTAGACGTTGGCAGGCTCTAAGCAGGTGTGGTCGGGTGAAGTTGCTTCAAGATTAAAAGGCAGCCAGACTGCTCCAGGAAGTGGGAGGTGATGGTTGGAGCCCGGGGCCTTTCCCAAGCTGAGGTCCATTCTCCAACACTAAAGGCCATAGACCCTACGTACTGTGCTGGTCAGCCCAGGTGGGTGGGTCCCTGAGTGTCATGATGTCGTAGACCTCTCAGATCTTTCCAGCCATCCTTGAACATGTGGGGTCTGCCACAAGGTTGAGTGCCATATTGATTAGTGCCTTGCACAGAAGAAAAAAAAATACTGTGGCAAAGCTCTTCCCTGGAAGGCCAAATTCCTGATGATGCCTTGGTGATCCCTTCTAGTAAGGTCCACAGTTATAACTATAGAGGGCTGCTCTTATCGGCATGGGCTGAAAACTCTAGTGTTTCCCTAGAGAGCTACCTAACCCTACCCCAAATAATAAATACCAAGGAAAGAGAGAGGAGAGTGGGAATCTGGGGGCAAGACTGTTTTGTGGCTTCTTCTAGGAATAAAATGTAAGCCTAGAAGGAAAATCTATCTGTGGAGTGAAAGAAACACTTCCCAGCCAGCCAAGTGTTAAGTGGCTTACAGTGGTGTAGGCAAGATATACCCAAGAAACTCTTAGGATTGAGAATATCGTTTTGTTTTTTAGGGACAGTGAAGCTCAGTGTTCCCATTGTCTGTCTTACCTTCTTTC
>NW_004449882.1:0-1181 GCF_000243295.1 Trichechus manatus latirostris
GACAGATATTTTTTGGGGAAACAATTCAATCCATGACAGAATGTCCCCCACAAAAAGCTGTGAGCTCTCTGGTTTCAGGGATTATATATTTATATGTAGGGTCTGGATGAAAGGCATTTGTCATGGTACTTTTATAAAAATTCAAGAGGCCACATGTAGCTTTTCTATTGACTCTATGTTCATCAACTTGATCAGTGTACTATCAGACCAATATATATTTGATATTAGGTGAATGGCTAATTTTGTTATCAGATATTCAATAGATCCATCTTAAAGGAAGATCCATCCATGGTAAAGAAAATGTCTAATTTTTTATTCATCTTTTTTTTCCATATGTTCAGGGTGCATTTATCAACCCACTAACCGTGTAGTCACATTTCTCTTCTTGAAAATTAATTCAAATTCATGTTCTCAGATACATTTTAAAGTACTCACACCTTTCTTTTTTATTTTGCTCCCTGATGTAGCTTCTATCGTGGTATTCCTATTCCTAATCATGTTCAATCATCCAATATTTGCTGTTATGCTTTATTAGCAAAATGTCATCTTGTTAGACTCACCTTTAGATTCTACAATGGTCTTGTTACATTTTGACCTACAGTCTCTCATAAATATGTGGCTTAGTTACCTAGTGCTTCTATAACAGGAATACCATAAGCGGATGGCTTTAACAAAGAGAAATTTATTTTCTCACAGTTTAGGAGGCTAGAAGTCCAAATTCAGGGTACCAGCTCTAGGGGAAGGCTTTCTTTCTCTGTCAGTTCTTGGGAAAGGTCCTTGTCATCAATCTTCCCCTGGTCTAGGAGCTTCTTAGCTCAGGACTTCAGATCCAAAGGACGTGTTCTTCTCCTGGTGTTGCTTTCTTGGTGATATGAGGTGCCCCTATCTCTCTGCTCACTTCTGTCTTTTATATCTCAAAAGAGATTGACTTAAGACACAACCTAATCTTGTAGATTGAGTCCTGCTTCATTAACATAACTGCCGCTAATCTCGTGTCATTAACATCATAGAGATAGGATTTACGACACATGGGAAAATCACATCAGATGACAAAATGTTGGATAATCACACAATACTGGGAATCATGGCCTAGCCAAGTTGACAGATATTTTTTGGGGAAACAATTCAATCCATGACAGAATGTCCCCCACAAAAAGCTGTGAGCTCTCTGGTTTCAGGGA
>NW_004449883.1:0-1181 GCF_000243295.1 Trichechus manatus latirostris
TTAGGTGATGAGAAGGGTGAAGTGTCAATATAGAGTAAGCTTTGCCAGAACATCCATTTATATACTACAGGCCACACTCCCAAGGATACTCCCCTTTCATCTGATTGGTTGATCACATCAGACCACATAAGGGAAGGTGATTACACTATATTACAACATGGAAGAATACCCAGTCCAGCGTCTGCCAAGCTACTGAGAATCAGAGCCAAGCCAAGGTGACACATAACATTAATCATCACAAGCATATAAAAGACCTGAAACATAATAAATTTAATATCAGTTTTGGTTTAGATCATCATCGTTATTTTGAAAATTAGTTGAGATTGCAGAAGGAAAGGGAGAAGAACAATTCCAGAGTCTCCATACAGTTACCAGCACACAGTCAAGGAAGCTGCTCCTGAAGCCAAATGGTCCAGAGAGCAGCCCAGGCTGATGCTATACCATGAAGGTACAGCAGAGTCTGCCAAGCAGTAAGCAGCTAGTGCAGCAAACAGATGGCAAGAGTACTGGAAACAACTACCAGGAAGTTTGTTCCTAGTTGTGGACAGAAGCTCCCAGGCCCAAGCTAAAAGTGATGTTTGCTATAGTAAAAAATACACAAGTCTGAATCCATGAGAGGACACGAAGTTATCACAGAATGTGTATATACATACATATATATATATGACTGGCTTACAGAGGAAGAGGAAAAGACTTGCAGATGGCAGGGCCTGGCTGGAAATTCAGCAATCTATCAACAGGCGCCAAGCCACAGAACCATTGCTTTATATGGTTATTTCCCCTCCCAATTATTGTTTGTTGAGTTTTCCTTTTCTATCCAATTTTATACCTTTTTTTTTCCTCCAACATGATGCTCTAAGGAAAATTTGTTATACCTAATAACAATACCTTGATATTTATGATCTATTTGCATAGTGATTTACAATGGGAAAAAGGACCTTGACCTCCTGGCAATTTCCTACCTTACTAGCACTGAATATCATCTACTCACTTTTTCCTAGATTGTAAGATCAAATAGGGCAAAGGCCATCTCTCTTGGTCATAACATTATTCCCAGCCCACATCGTGTGTATATGGTATAACCTTAGTAATCATCTATAGATTGTACTAATATGTTGTTGTTGTTAGATGCCATCTAATTGGTTCCGACTCATAGCAACCCTGTGTACAACAGATAGAAA
>NW_004449884.1:0-1146 GCF_000243295.1 Trichechus manatus latirostris
TAGAGAAAATTTTTATATTGTTATTTTAGGAAGGCAAGAAGAGAGAAAGAAAGAGGTCAAAGGAAATCAAGGAAAATTTGTTTTAAAGAGAAGACAGGGAATTCATTCAATAAAAATTTCTAGTATATTCACAAGATTGTTACCACATTTCATCCACTATACAGAACACGTGAAAGAAAAGATATCTCTCAAACCACAGGTCACAAATTAGAAAACCATGAACCAAATCCAGTTTGTAGGATTTGGCCCACATTTTTAAAAAGAATTTTGATTTAGTAAACTCTCTTTCAAAATTGGGAAATGTCACATAAACGTCCTTATTTTGCCTGCTCTCGTCTGATGAAACATGTGCTCTGCAGTTCTCCCCAGTTGCCATCAGGACCACCGAGCTTTGTTAGGCATTTGGGTTTACAAACCCTCTACTTACATCCAGTATAATCTGCAGGGATCTGTGCAATTTCAGGGATACACCTCTGGTAGAAGAAATTCAAAGTAGTACAGGCGTGGAAAAGCCTAGGAGCTTGGAACTGGGTCTCACAAAACTGAGAGACCAGCTGAGGACTTACCACTTCCATTTTTAAATGAGGCATGAAACGTTAAAAATCAACAAATACAAACATATAAACTATTAAGGGCATTAGAGGATGTTGTCTCCTGTCTTTTAGGGCAAGGGACCATTTTTAAGTGAAAACGAAATCATCGAGAGAATCAATGCATGTCTAGGTCTGGGCCATGTGGCCGAAGTGATTCCTGTATTTCACTCCTCCAAGGAATTCTTTCTCAGGCTTAGAGGTGTGAACAGTTGAATTAAATTTAACCACTCGTTATAGTCAGATTCCAAATTCTTTTCTTCAGGGGCTATCTGGCTTCTTTACAATTCCACAGAATTCCTGGCTAGAAGAGTCCAGAAATATGTCACTGAGTCCTGGGGGGGCAAAAAAATCAAGTTTCTTTGAAGAAAGAGTTGTAGCTTTTAGTTGGAAGTTCTTCTGTGTAGTTGGAGCATGAGGGGAATGTAAGACAGGAGAGAAGGTAGAAGGACTGAAACATCTCATTTCATTTTTTTCAATACTGTCTCAAGTGATGGAACATTCTAACTTGGAACATTTTATCCAAGTCAAGGACACATTAGAAATTGACAGATAC
>NW_004449885.1:0-1180 GCF_000243295.1 Trichechus manatus latirostris
GAAGCGTCTGACTACTCTGCCATCTTGGCCCCCATGTTGTTAACTAGATTTGCTGGTTACCAATGCCTCAAACATTCCTGGATTTTATAAAACAGTAAAAAAAAACAAACAATTTTTTTCACCAGCTTACTTTCAGACACTATTTTTTCTTATATTTATTTTTACAACAGTTTATATTTACATATATATAAAAAGGAAACCAAGCAATTTGTATTCTAAACTCCAAATGATTTTATTTTGTTCAGTCAAGTCTCTCGAATCTGAGACTTTAATTTCATGCTGATACAGTTCCAACTGCTATTTCTACCAGAGAAATACCTGTCTGTATTCATTACTGTCCTAAATTACAGATATTAAAGATAAATAAAACCATGAAACCACACCATGAAACCACATTATGATATTTCTATGTAACACTTCCCAATTGACCCAAATAGGTTGTGTTTATACATCTGTTTAGGGAATTGATATAAATAAACACCTGATATCAATAATGACATAGTTGTATTTTTATGTATCATAATTTCTTCACATTTCATGTTTAGACAAGTATAAAAGGGTCAGACCTGAAAACAGGAGCTGTCAGTGTCTTTGACAGTGGTAAAATAAATAAATCTCACTTTTACTTTAGTTAATTCTTGCACAGCTTAATTTAATGAATTTTCAAAGTAATTAGCAAATTGAGATCCCTCCATATTTTGGGGGTTCATGTTTTTGAGTATTGTATTTAATTTTTTCACATATTATAACTATGACTATACTAGTTGCTTTTATATTTTTTTACTCTTCAAGTGTTTGAGTTTGAATTAAAAACGTTAAATTGAAGCACTTCAGAGCCACAGAATAACAATAGTATGCATCAGAGAGCTTTCTGCCCTAAGCTGCATGAAATTCCACTATAATATTAGCAGTGTTATTTATTCAGTTCAGCCTTAATATTCAAGTTTTAGTGAACACATATATTTAGAAGTAACCTCTCCCCTCATATCAATCATCAGTTTGCTTATTTTTCCATTTTTACCTACTTTTCTTTTTATGTTATCCACATATACAGACGTACACACACACACACACACACACACACACACAAGCCCTGGTGGCACAATGCTTAAGCACTTGGCTGAGAACTGAAAGGTTAGCAGTTCAAACTGACTCAGTCACACCATGGAAGAAAACCTGG
>NW_004449886.1:0-1170 GCF_000243295.1 Trichechus manatus latirostris
TTGAATCTGTGCTTAATGACCCTTATCAATAAACTCTGACTGCTCCAAATTTTATGTTCCCTGCACTATTATTCCCACACTCTTAATAGCCATTCTCACACGTATTTCCCAGGTTTCTATTTATATATATTAGAAAAATCAAGCATATCTTTTGGAGTGTAGCAGCGAATCTCCTCATGCGTCACACTTTGTACTTTGCCTCCTGGGGCTCAGAGGGACATAAGTCTAGTTATAGGTCTAGAAGCAAAAATGGGTGGTGGAGTGGGTCCTGGGGACATGCATCAATGTCTTACAAGTTATCTGCCTCAGGTGACCTCCCCAGGTGCTGCCTCAGGCAATGCCGAGGTGATGTGTCAGACAAGGATTCCTCAGAGGCATCTAGGTTAATTTCATCAGATGGGGGTGGGAGAGCTGATTTTACTGGCAAAGGTGATTTAGCAGACAAAGCTGGGTTAATCTCTTCAGAGGGGGGCTGAAGGTCTGGATCTACTGCCAAGGATGATTCAACAGAATTTAGCGGCTCTATGTATCTCACCTCATCCATGACTGCCCAAATGTCTCCATCCCAAGTTTCAGGATCCCATTTCTTCCTATTCAATGCCCTCATTTTAACTTCAGACACCATTCAAGGTTGGGAATTCAATTGAAATTGTAATTCAGCCACCCTTATTATAAAACTCTGGGTTTGGTTTTTGGCAATATCAACTCTGTTCCTACTAGAAATAACCCTCTCTTTCAGGGCACAAGTGGCAACTTTCAGGTCTTTTATGTGGCCCTTGGGCTGTAATTCTGAAGCCCTAAGCTCATCTTTTTCTTTCAACACTTTGTCTAGCAAAAGTAGGACCAACCAACCGGCTTCCATATACTTCTCAGTCTGAAAAAATTGTTGAAAAGTATCAAATATACAATCACCCAGAGCCTTGACTCTCATAAATATTTGATCCAGTGGTAATGGATATTTTGTGTATTTCTATTGCCACCTCATGCCATGGATTATCAGTGCGCTCTTTACTACTGGAGACAGAGTCATCAGTGCATTTAAGATTAGCAAGACTTGAGAACCAACGCAGAAAAATTCATCATTAACGTTTTCTTCCTGTAGAACCATTCTCGGTACCAATTGTTTTAGGCTGGGTTCTCTAGAGGAGAAAAAACAGTGAAATATATATA
>NW_004449887.1:0-1180 GCF_000243295.1 Trichechus manatus latirostris
ATACAAATATAAATTCCAGATGTATAATATAACTAACTTTGAAAGGCAAAGAGTTGAAACTTTTAGAAGATAATATAGGAGTAAATCTTTGTGAGCTCAGAGTTATGAAAATATTTCTTAAAGACATACAACATCACAAACCATAAAAGAAAAGATTAGTTGTTGTCTACCCTAAAAAAGCAAGAGCTTCTGTTCAGCTATACACCATAAAGAAAAGTAAAAAGACAACCCATAGACTGGTAGAAGACATTTGTTATTCATGTGACCAACAAAGGATTAATATTTAAAATAAGCATAGAATTCCTAGAAATCAATAAAAAAAAGCCAAATAATGTGATTGAAAAATATGAAGTGATAAAAGCCAAATGGCATATAAACAAATGAAAAGTTGTTCAACTTCCCTACTAACTAGCGAAGTGCAGAATAAGTTACAGCATTTTATTTACATAAAATTGGTGGAAACTTTAAAATTTGATGTTAGATGTTGGTGAATATGCAGAGAAATGAAAGTTCTGATATAAAACATTCTGGCTGAAGTGTAAATGGTAGCTTGGAATACTATTTGACAAGATCTGTTAAACTTGGGAATGCCCAGACTATCTGGCCCAGAAGCTCCCCTTCTAAAAGTGTACCCAAGATAACAGCTAATATTGCATAATGATGTGCATTGTTTTAGCGACAAAACACTGGAAATAGCATAAATATCCACCAACAGCAAAATAGATAAACTGTGTTACATTTACTGCATAGTTTTTGAAATTAAAAAAAAAACAAACTACCTCCTTGTATATCATGGATAAATCTTGAATGAATAAAGAAATCAAGTTGCAGAAGAATGCATAGAGGAAGAGACTGTTGTTTATGTACTATATGTATACCCTGAAAATATAAAAATATGAATGGGAAGGATATGCTTTAGTTTTAGGAGTATCTGTAACATTTTATTTCTTCAAAAAAGTATATTGGAAATAAGGCACAGTATTAATGGCGCAGGACTGGGCAGTGTTTTTTGCTGTTGCACATAGGGTCACTACGAATCGGAACTGACTCAACGGCACCTAACAACAACACTAACGTATATGCCGAGTGGTAGGTTTGTGAATATTATTCTCTGGATTTTCTGTATATTTGAAAGATACATAATTTTAAACTAATAGAAGAAACAATTCTAATAAATGTC
>NW_004449888.1:0-1179 GCF_000243295.1 Trichechus manatus latirostris
AACCTAAACCAATGGAACTCGAGGCAGGTGGAGGCAGAGGCAGTTGGTGGCTTTGAAGGTGTTTGCAGAGGGTACTTTGGTGGCAGCAGCATCTCTTCGGAACCTTGTCCCTGGTTAGCGGCGTATCCGGAGTGTGTCTGTGCAGGTGAAAGTCCTATTACTGAGGAGCGAACAGATGCTTGTACTCAGATTTCTCAACCTTTAATTCAGCGACATAGAAATTGTCAGCTGTGGAGCAGAATGTGGAATTTGTTCTCAGTGGACACTGAGGGAACCCCAGGGCCCAGCCCTAGAGGAGTCTTCAGCAGGGTCTATGTATGGAAAATAACGTCCAGGGCAGTTAGTGTTAAATTACTGAATGAGCTCTCACAGCTGGAGATGGAAACTGCAATGGCCAATAGAAACTGCTCATTGGCGCCCCCCTCAAGCAGCGCTCAGGGCATGCAGGGGGCGCACAGGGCACTGGACCCCACCTGCCTGTGCCTCCGACCCAGGCTTCTGGTCATGAGCCCAGAGATGGAGGGCATTTGAGTGACTCCTGGGGTCCCAAGGGTGAGATGTGTTTGGAATTTGTTCACCTTGAGACTTGGAGAAGAAATGAGTAAATTAAAATAGGGTGAATTGTCCAGTATTTCAACTGTTAAATGGTCTTATCATTTAGAGTTCGTTAATCCAATTTTAAAATTTGAAAAATTGCAGTCTTGGGTTGTTTTATTAGTGATTGATGCCATGACAAGTGGCCACAAGAAACAACAGTTTTATAATTGCATTTGTGTGTGCGTGCACCTGTGCGTGCGTGTGTGTGTCATTTCTGGCAGTTTTGAGAGATTACAAACCATATACGCAATTGTTGAAGAGTGGTAGAGATGGAAATCCCGTTTTAGTGATAGCCTTCAACTCTAAATACTTCTTCCTTCTTTCCTGCTTTCATGTTAGGCGTGGAGTCAGGGAGGCCTCGTGATCCTAAAGCACAGAGCCCTCAGTGCACGTGTATCGGACAACCCAGTGCAATTTAGAGTCTGAAATGACCGTGAGGATAAACCAGGGACACCAGCTCTGTGTCACCTCTGCTCCCCCAGATCCCCAGGTTTACTAGGGAAGTGGCTGTTGTGAATGCTCAAGTCAACCATGAAAATCCATTCTGGTTTTTCCCTTCCAGGACAGCCCTTGACTTTGTCC
>NW_004449889.1:0-1178 GCF_000243295.1 Trichechus manatus latirostris
AGTTCTACTCTGTCCTATAGGGTCACTGTGAGTCAGAACCGACTCAATGGCACCTAACAACAAGATTAAAAAATGTATTTATATGGTTTCAGATTAGACATTGTAAGTAGCCTTTAAGACACTATCATTTGTTGTGTTTTGGTTTAATATAAAAGAAGAATATTTGCAATTATCTAAAAGTTATTAAAATATTTCTTCCTTTTTCAGCTACATGTCTGTATGAGGCTGAATTTTCTTTATATACTTTAATCAAGATTACAAATCATAGCAGATTAAATGTACAAGCAGATATGAGAATTCAGTTGTCTTCTATTAAGTAAGACCAAAAAGAATTTTTTAATGTACAAAATCCCACTCTTCATGCTACATAAATAAAACAAACTCTAACAGCACTGAATTCAAACAGTGCTAAATTCTTTTTATTTCAAAAAACATTATTAAAACTTTTTCACAAAAATGTGTATTTAACATGTAATGCTTTTATTATTTTTTAAACCAATTCAAAATTAAATATTTTTAATAGCCTCCATTTTAATTTTCAGTACAATAAATATTAATAGTCCTACCCAACTAAACAGAAAGCTATTTATGGTTCTCAATAAATGTTACAAATATAAGGGGGTCTTGAGACCAAACGTTTGAGAACTGCTATGCTAAAACAGTTTAAACTGGTTTAAAGTCAGGAAAGGTGTGTGTCAGGGTTGTATTCTTTCACCATACTTATTCAATCTGTATGCTGAGCAGATAATCCCAGAAGCTGGCCTATATGAAGAAGAATGGGACATCAGGATTTGAGGAAGACTGATTAACAACGTGCGTTATGCAAGTGATACAACCTTGCTTGCAGAAAGTGAAGAGGACTTGAAGCTCTTACTGATGAAGATAAGAGACTACAGCCTTCAGTACGGATTACACTTCAACATAAAGAAAACATAATTGTCACAACTGGACCAATAAGCAACATCATGATAAATGGAGAAAAGATTGACGTTGTCAAGGATTTCATTTTATTTGCTTCCACAATCAATGCCCATGGAAGCAGCAGTCAAGAAATCAAATGATGAATTGCATTGGGCAAATCTGCTGTAAAAGACCTCTTTAAAGTGTTCAAAAGCAAATATGTCACTCTAAGGACTAAGGGGCACCTGACCCAAGACACAATGTTTTCAATTGCCTCA
>NW_004449890.1:0-1106 GCF_000243295.1 Trichechus manatus latirostris
ATTTCAAAAATTTCTACATGCACAGTTCAGTGACACTGACTATGCTGTTCCAATTGTGCTGTTATTCTCACTTAAGATGAAGGCTTACAGAACCAAATAGTTCCTAATTTAACAGTTACTACACATGTTGCCCTATGACAATGGTTAAAAATCTCACAAGACATCAACAATATCCCTACTCAACCCTGGGTTCCCCATCATCAGCTTCCCTGTCCCCCTCTGCCTTCCGGCCCCTGTCACTGGATTCCTGTACCTCGTTAGCCTCATTTAGATTTATGGGGCTGTACACTCCCAGGCTGAACAGTGAACCTCGGAAGTAACTTCACCACTGAGCCAAAAGGGTGTCCGGGGGCCATACTCTCTGGGTTTCTCCAGTCTCCTTTAGGCCAGTAAATCTGGTCTTTTTTTTTGTGAGTTAACGTTATGCTCTACATCCCTCTCCAGCTCTGTCCAGAATTCTGCTGTACTCCTGGTCAGAGCAGTCAGTGGTGGTAGCTGGACACCATCTAGCTTGACTGGACTCAGTCAGGTGAAGCCCGTGGTAGCTGTGGACAATTAGTCATTTGGACTAATCTTTTCCTTGTATCCTGTTCTCTTCATTTTCCCTTGCTCCCGAAGGGATGAGACCAGTGGAGTATGTTAGATGGCGGCTCACAGGCTTTTAAGATCCCAGACACTACTCACCAAAGTAGCATGTAGAGCATTGTCTTTATAAGCTGTGTTATGCCAATTGAGCAAGATGTTCCCCGAGACCATGGTCCCCACAGCCCTCCGCCCAGCACTTCAGTCCCTCAGGGAGTTTGGATGTGTCTATGGGGCTTCCATGACCTTTCTTTGTCCAAGTTGTGTTACTTTCCCCTGTACTGTGTACTGTCTCACCCTTCACCCAAGGTACCACTTATCTATTATCTATTTAGTATTTCCCCCACCACCCCTCCCATCCTGGGTAACCAACAAAGATTGTTACATTCTGTGCGTGAACTTTTTCATGGGTTTTTACAGTAGAGGTCTCATACAATATTTGTCCTTTTATGATTGACTTATTTCACTCAGCATAATGTCCTCCAGTTCCATCCATGTTATGAGATGGTTCACAGATTCATTGT
>NW_004449891.1:0-1177 GCF_000243295.1 Trichechus manatus latirostris
GGGGTGTGGGAAAGCATATATCGTAAATTACTGGTTGTTTTGTCTCCCACTGGAAGCTCTGTGAAGCTGCTTTCTTGTACCCCGTGTTTGCTGGTCTCCAATAGAAGTCCAAGATGGCGGATCCACGCTGCATTAGCTGGTAGGGGACCTCTGCATGAATCTCTCCTCGCTCTCTGTTCTCTGTTAGTTTTCTCACTCCATTTGTGCTTGGCTGAGTTATCTGTTCATTTGATGTTTTAGGGTTTCAGGATTGTTGTTTTCTCTGTTCGGCTTAGTTTTTTGGATCTTTGCTGTGAAGGGACGGCATGGTGCTTCTGCCTAGAGCGCCATTTTGCTGCAAATCTCCCAACAAACATGTTTTGTTACAACATTTTGTAATTTCTGTATTTACAATTAAATTCTCAATCCATCTGGAATTTATTTTAATGCAAGAACTAAGGTTAACAATCTACCTTTATTTTTGTCTAAATCCCTAGTCTGTTATTACAGCCCTATGTATTAGATAATTCATTTTTTTACTCAAAAATGGCATGATGTCTTTTCAAATTTGTTTTCTGTTTTACATTCAGTAAAATTCTCTTTGGGTGTATAGTTACGTGAGTTTTAACAATTGTGTAGAGTTGTGTAACTATCATTACAAAAGAGATAAACCACCCCCAAAATTCCCTCTTACTGCCCCTTTATAGTCAACCCCACCCATCCGCTTATCCCCTGACTACTCACTGGTCTGTTCTCCATCCCAATCTTTTTGTCTTTTCCAGAATGTCATATAAATGAAATCACACAGTGTCTTAACCTTTTGAGTCTGGCTCTTTCACTTAGGGTAGTGTACTGAGGCTCATCCTGTTTGCTGTGTGTGCATATCAACAGTTCCTCGTAGCACTCTATTATTCCACAGTTTATCCATTTAAGGACATGTAAGGTGTTTTCAGTTTTTTGCAATTATGAATAAGGCTGTTATGAACATTTGCTTACAGGTTTTTGTGAGAATATATGTTTTCATTTCTTACCTAGAACTGGGATTACTGGGTCATATGGTGTTTCTTTCTTTCTTTCTTTCTTTTTTAATTGTACTTCAGGTGAAGGTTTACAAAACAAATAGTTTCTCATGAAACAGTAGTACACATATAGTTTTATAACTGGTTAACAACCCCACAACATGTCAACCCTCTCCCTT
>NW_004449892.1:0-1096 GCF_000243295.1 Trichechus manatus latirostris
TATGAGACCCCAACCGCTCACCCCATTCTGCAACAGCACACTCCTCCCCTCAGCCCCTGATTCCCCATGAACATTCAACCAGCTCCTAACCCTCTCTGCCTTCCCATCTCACCTCTGGACAGAAGCCGCCCCTTAGGTCTCTTGTAGCTACTTGACTAAGAGGCACATTCTTCACAAGTATCTCTTTATGTCCCACAGTCCAGTCCAAACCCTGTCTGAAGAGTTGGCCTTGGAAACTGTTTTAGTTCTGGGGTGATAGAGAGACCAGGGGCCATGCTTTCCAGGGCACCTCCAGTGTCAGTCAGACCATTAAGTCTGGTCTTCTTACTAGAATTTGAGTTCTGCATCCCATCGTTCTACTGCTCCATCAGGGAACCTCTGTTGTGTTCCCTGTTAAGACGTTCATGACCACTTTTAATTTTACTAGTTGGTATTTATCTTAAGTAGACATCACAATTATCACTGCTTAGGATGGGGATAAAATAGGTATATGTTTTAAAAGTGAGCACTTTAAAAAGAAATTCTAAGTAGTGCTTCAGATGATAGAGTTGGCAAAAATGGCAGTGCTACTCAAATGACAATTTTAAAAATCAGACAAACAATGCTTACTATATGCAGGTATTATTCTAAGCACTTTATAATAGCGAACTTAATCCTCACAGCAACCCTATGAGACACATATGATTGTTATCCCTATTTTAAAATAAAGAAATTGAGACACAGGGAGGTTAAGTAATTCGCCCAAAGCTAGGAAGGGGCAGTTTGGGTACAGTCTAGACCTGTGCTGCCTAATACAGTAGCCCATAGTCACTTGTGGCTATTGAGCACCTGAATTGTGGTCTTCGGAATGAGGTGTGCTGGAGTATAAAATACTCACCTGATTTTGAAGATTTAGTACCAAAAAAAGAAAGTAAAATGTCTCATTAATAGTTTTTTCAATCGATTACATGATAAAATGATATTTTAGATATCTGAATATATTATTAAAATTAATTTCACCTGTTTCTTTTTAGTGTAGCTACTAAAAAAATTAAAATTGCATTTGTAGCTTTTTTTTTTTTTTTGGATAGTGTAGCTCTAGACTTTTAACTACTCT
>NW_004449893.1:0-1140 GCF_000243295.1 Trichechus manatus latirostris
AGTCCAGGGACAAGGGCTAGAAGGCAGAAGGGGACAGGAAAGCTGGTGATAGGGAACCCAAGTTTGAGTAAGGACAGTGTTAATGTGTAGTGAAATTGTTAACCATTGTCATAGGGCAACATGTGTACTGTTTAATGAGAAACTATTTTGTTCCGTAAACCTTCATCTAAAGTGAGAATAGCAGCACAATTAGAAGAGCAGAGTAGATGTCACTGAACTGTGCATGTAGAAATTTTTGAAATGGTATCTCTTCGGCTATCTATATTTTCACCAAAAAAAGGTCGAGAAGGGAGAGGGTTGACATGTCGTGGGTTGTTAACCAATGTCATAAAACAATATGTATACTACTGTTTAATGAGAAACTATTTGTTCTGTAAACATTCACTTGAAGTACAGTAAATAAATAAACAATGGTAACTTAAAAAACATACATATCAGAACTGGGCAAACTTACATTTTGCAATATTCTCAAATATGTAAAATTATCTTCTGGTTTTATGTACTCAATATTTTTGTCTTTTTTTCCAAAGTAAACAGATCATTAACCTCTTGTATAAAAATAGACCAAAAACCAAACCCTTCGCCATCGAGTCAATTCTGACTCATAGCCACCTTATAGGACAGAGTAGTCTTGTCCCATAGGGTTTCCAAGGTTGTAATCTTTATGGAAGCTACTGCCACATCTTTCTCCCATGGAGCTGGTGGATTTGAACAACCAACCTTGCAGTTTGCAGCTGAACACTTAAGCACTGCTCCATTAGGGCTCCTTGTATAAAAATAGCTATTGTTATTTATCAACTTATGTCCAAAAATCAGATATTAATGGGAACAATTGTTTTTAAATATTGTGGATTGTTTCACATAAAGTCAGCTGAACTCTGTAAGACTGACACACTTGCTTCGTTAAATTTTACTAATTATAACTTCATCATACAATGTAAAAGATATTGCTTCTCTATATTCATGAGAAGAAAATAGATCTAGGTGAATTATAACAGTTAAATGTTTCATTTAAGTTTAGTACAAAGTAGTTACTGAGAGAGTGTAGTTATGGCAGACTCAACATAATATGACAGGGTCTTTCCAATTCACCTAAAACGTCAGTGTTAATTGAATGATGTAACTAATATTTTTAGGCCT
>NW_004449894.1:0-1177 GCF_000243295.1 Trichechus manatus latirostris
TAAAATCTCAGCCCTGTCTTTTAGTGAAAATACCTTTGAAAAGAGGTATTCCGAGCTCCAAATCACTGTGAACTTCTACAACACTCACCATCTTAAATCAGAGACTTCCTTTAACACAGCGTTCATTCTCTTTGTAGATGAGCCATGGCATTTCTGGCTTTCTTCCTCCTTCCCTTTTTTGTTTCTGTCTCCTCCGCTTGTATGATCAAGAAAAATCAGTTTAATATTGACCCAAATAAAATATAATAAACAGCTCTTCTAGGGGAAAAAGTCACATGGTACATTCATCATTATGCCCCAACCTCAGATGGGCCCTCAACACTGCTGTGTCCTCCCATCATTCTCTCTGGACACCCTAGCTCACCTAGCACTTAAAGAGGCTGCTTGCCCCAAAGCTTCCCTGCCTTGTTCAAACCTCAACCTCAAAGCCATTTGCTTTCACTCCCAAATAGAAAACCTTCATCCATCACTTCATAGACAAATTATGGCCACTGGACATGAGTTTCCTCCCTCGATATCCATCCTCCCTGACTTTAATTTTTAAGTAAAAGACCTCATAATCGGGCAGATTGTCTCATAGACTCATTATTACAAGCTAATCCTCGTGACCAGCTTACAAGAAAGATACCATCACACCCAGTTGACCAATAGATGAGCAAACTAAGGATCAAAGAGATTAAAGGATGTGCCCACAGTCCTACGACTACTAAATGACAACACAGAATCTGGTTCTCTTGACACTGAGTTCACATTTCACTGCACCACATCTGTTTCAATAGAGTCCAATTTATTTTCTCAATTCTCCTTGACATGCCCCATAGTCTAGCCAAATTGGCCAGCTGAACCTACCCAAAGCATTTCAACAAATAAACTTGCTTTTCCCTCTTTAAAAAACAAATACTATCTTTTTCTGACTGTAGACTATATAATCATTACAGAAAAATTTGGAAAACATAGGAAGATGAAAGAGGAAGATTAAACGTCACCCATAAAAAATAAGAATGAACAATTTACAACTAAACATAATATGGATGACTCACACAAACAACAACGTTGAGCATGAGAAACCAGACATAAAAGAGTACATGCTGTATGATACCATTTATAAAACGAACACGATCAGTCAAAACTATGGAATGCTATTAGAAGTCAGGAGCATGAGGGAGCCTCTGGAGAT
>NW_004449895.1:0-1142 GCF_000243295.1 Trichechus manatus latirostris
CAAGGCATATCATAATCACACTCGCTGAAACCAAAGACAAAGAAAGGATCCTGAGAGGAGCTCGAAAAAAAACAAAATCACATACAGAGGGGAAACAATAAGACTAAGCTCTGATTACTCTAAGAAACTATGTAGGCAAGAAGACAATGAGATGACATATATAAAACCTTGAAAGAAAAAAATTTCCAACCAAGAACAATATATACTGCAAAACTCTTGTTCAAATATAATGGAGAAATTAGGACATTTCCAGATAAACAGAAATTAAGGCAATATGTAAAACCCAAACCAAGCTTACAAGAATTATTAAAAGGAGTCCTTCGGTTTGAGAACAAACAATATCAGATGACAGCATGAATCTAGGATGCAAGACCACACCATCCAGACACCAACCCAGGAAATGAGCTGCCAAGGATTAATTGAAACTAAAAGAATTACAACAGGGAACCAGAGAGGTTAATCTGTAAATGACAACAATGTCAGAAAAATAAGAGAAGGGATAAACGTTGTAGGTATAGAACTTTCTAATGGAGAGGAAGGCAAGGCAATATCCAGTAATAATAGACTGGTTCAAACCTAGGATGATAAGGGTAAATTTTAGGTAACCAAAAAGAAAGTTAACAAACCTACTCATCAAATAAAAAAGAAAAACAAAGTCTCAGTAAAAACAAAATCTACAAAAACAAAATAAATGGAAAAAAAATCCACAAACAAAAGGAATTCAGCACAGGAGAGTAAGAAGAACAAAGAAAACGTCAACACCACAAAAAAAGCACTACAAAATAACAGCAATGAACTCACACCTATCAATAATTACACTGAACATAAACGGCCTAAATACAACCATAAAGAGACAGAGAGTGACAGAAGGGATAAAAAACAAAACAAAACAGGATCCATCAATATGCTCTGTACAAGAGACACACCTTAGAAATAAAGACGTAAACTGATTACAAATCAAAGGATGGAAAAAATATATCCAGAAACAGCTACAGACTTAATGGTTTGTCTGAGACTGGAGGAACCCCAGAAAGCATGGCCCCCAGGTTCTCCATCAGCCCAGAACTAAAACAATTTCCGAGGCCAACTCTTCAGGATTGGACTGGACTGTGGGACATAAAGTGATACTTGTGAGGAGTGTG
>NW_004449896.1:0-1112 GCF_000243295.1 Trichechus manatus latirostris
GTCCTCTAACCCATGAACTTGGGACTTGCCAGCCCCTACAATGGCGTGGACCATTTTCTCACATTTGCATGAGCCATTTCCTTGAAGTAAATTTCTCTCTAACTGTATGTATATATACTTCACTGGTTTTGCTTCTCTAGAGAACCCGGACTAAGACAGTGAGTGACTGGTAAGACATGAGTGAATGTATCAACAATCCATGTATGTATTGATTCAACAGATATTGAAAAGCCACCTCCTATAGACAAAAGACAATATGCTGGGGATCCAGATATGAACAAGACATAGTCTGTGGACTTGAGAAGCTGGCCTTCTACTAGGGGAGATCAGCACCAACTTCATGGTGGTGTGATCTGTGTAGTTATACAGGGCTGCATGTCCAGAAGGGTGCACACCTGGTTTAATGCGCTGCTGTTACCATCCTAAATTTTTAATAATTTTTGAACAAGGGGTCGTATGTTTTCATTTTGCACTGGGCCAGAAATTTATATATCTGGTCCTGGAGGAGACAGACAAATCTATCGTTTGTAACAGCATGGGAGGAAGCTATGCCAGTCTTGGACATTCTTGGATAATAAAAAAATCTTAGAGAAAGTTACTGGGGCTCCATCTGTGCCATTGGATAAGTAGGAAAGGTGCTGATGTGTATACCTGCTATGTTATAAGGCAATTACATTTTGGAGTATAAATGGAGTACAGAATAGACCATGTCTTACTTTCGTTACATATTAAAAATGCTCTGCAGTCCTTGCTGCTCCTCAGCCTCTCATGATCCCTTTCATGTGAACTTGCTCTGGGTAGAGGCAGGAAGATCCAGCCATGAAATACAAGTGAGAACTGGCATGGCAGCACAGTGGGAAGACTGATGTTCACAGGTGAACAAAATGGCAGAGAACAAACTGTTGGTAAATTGAGAAGGCAGGTCAGACAGTAGCCAGAGGCTCACAGAGTGTCAGGAGCATGGACCCAAGTGAAGGAGAGTCCTTGCGCCACCAGGGCTCCTCCTTGGGTGGCACAGTTAAACACTTGACTACTAGCTGAAAGGTTAGCAGTTGAAATGTGGCACCTTGAAAGAAAGGACTGGAAATCTGCTTCTGAAAGTTCACAACCTT
>NW_004449897.1:0-1176 GCF_000243295.1 Trichechus manatus latirostris
TGGTGGTGTGAGGTCCCCATGTCTCTCTGCTCGATTCTCTCTTTTATATCTCAAAAGAGATGGATTTAAGACACAACCTAACCTGGTAGATTGAGTCCAGCCTCATTAACATAACTGCTTAACATCATAGAGATAGGATTTGCAACACATAGGAAAATCACATCAGATCACGAAATGGAGGACACACACACACAAATACCGGGTGTCATGGCCTAGCCAAGTTGACAGCGTTTTTGGCGGATACAGTTCAGTCCATAACAGTAACCTGAACAGAAATACTCTCTGACATTTTTTTTTATTCTTCACATTTTAATATACATTGGAGCACTCCAATTCTAACTGGTAAAGACAGCTTGCATGGGATTTCATTTACCTAAGTTAAACCAGGAGAATGAAGTGTCTTGATTTTCACAGATAAAGTTGTGGAGAAAACACCGTAATCAAAAGCAGAAGGCAATAAAATCTCACATTAAAAATTGGCAAATGGCTCTGTTGGGTGTATACTTTGGTATTATAAGAAACTTTCCACTTTAAAAAGAAACAACAGTCGCATGTTTTGGTTTAGGCATAGTAAAGTGTTCTTTCAGCATTGTACTTCATCTTAACATATTAATCTGACCTTGGAAAAAGTTGTGTATCATCAAATAATAACTATTATAGATGCGTGTATTCTAATTCCATTTTCCTTGCAATTATTTTCATTAGAGTTCATGTTTAAATACCACCGTACAAATTCAAATATTACCACAATATCAGGTAAGATATCAGCAGTTTAAAAAATATTTCTACTTTACCTTTGAACACCTATTCTTTGTTTCCATGCCTATACCAATGGCAAAAATAATTGCAGAGAATGTCTTTCTGCTTCTACATTTTCCAAATTCAGATGTCTGTTAAAGTGACTTGTGTTAGAAATACTCAGTTAATGAAAAGCAGAATTATAATTTAGGAAAAACTAAAGTACTATCATCAGAGGCTAAGAAAGAGTAAAATAATCTCTTTAGAGAGTAGTCACTCTTGTTTCATCCATTCTTTGCTTCTTTTTCTTCCCTACAGTGCTTAGCATAGTAGCTACGCATAGTAGGTGCAAAAATATTTAGCAAATAAATACACATGAAGTTAAATTTGAAGTCAACATAGTGGTCCTCTTGTGTCACTTATTACTGATTTACTTTT
>NW_004449898.1:0-1175 GCF_000243295.1 Trichechus manatus latirostris
AAGTGGGAGCAGAAGTAGGAGTGGCATTTGTCACTCTAAGATAGAAGCTTTAAGGTCCCATTTACAATTAACAGTGTTCTTTTCCCCTTATGCTGATAATTATGGGCACATCATTGATACATGGATCAGTTATGGCTCTTTAGGATGAATAGAGTTCCTTTGCTGATGTTTGTGATACATTTAGATTAAGGTAAATAAATAATTGTTGTAACAACTATGATTATCCTGATTTATATAGAATTTTTACCTAGAATTGGTGTGCTACTATAATCTAAATTAATGATACAAAATATGTGACATTGTCAAGATGATCAGTTGGTGACCAAAAAAGAAATTGTTATCATAGACTGGAAAAATAGCTACCATGTCAGGTAGAGGCAAAATATTTAGTGAAATTGAAACTTGCAGTAACATGAACAGCTTTAAAGATAGAGGTCAGGTATGTTGAGTGTGTTTGAATGTCTTTAAAATAACAGGAAAGATATGAGCTCAGAAGATAAATGACATTTGCAAGTAGGAAGTAAAAGGAATAGAATATGTTCAAAAATTTAGGAGCACGTAGGATTCAAAGGGAAAGAGTTTCAATGTCTTTGTAATGCGTATTAAAATATTAACTATAAAACTTGGAAAAATTAGAGGAAGATGAATTAATAGAGATACTACTTAATAATCAAACAGTATAGGTTATATTTAGTCAGCCACTAATATTTTACTAAGTTACTTTGCATGAAGATTTCTGCAGAATGCTATATAAATAGTGAAAGAAAGGTTATAAAAATAGTTCTTTGGGAAGTTTAAAATCTTATAAAGTTAAAATGTATTTTCTTGTTTGTCATTGTGGGATTCAGTCAGCAGCTAAAGCAAGTAACTAGATCACCCAAAGCTCTTTCTGTTAGCAGATTTGAATGATTTTTAGTGAAGTGCATCATTTTTCTATTGAGTTACTTATGACACTTTGAAGTTATTACTATTTGAATCATCAATATTTTTTATAATTTTATTCCTTAACTATTATTTTTCTGTGATTTTATAATGCTAAATATCAACACTGTATATATCATGAAATACAAATTTCACGTTAAATTGACCTTTTAAATAGTAATATGAAATAAAAAAATCTTTAAAATAGATTGAAAATTGAAGGTGTGATTTGAAATTCCATTAAAAATTTATAC
>NW_004449899.1:0-1175 GCF_000243295.1 Trichechus manatus latirostris
ACTTACTACAGCCACCAGAGCGGGTTGGTAATCAGTGCAGATCAGGTTCCAGTAGGTTGTTCGTGTGCTGCTTGGTGGTGTGATGTCAAGTGCACGGTGCAGGTAGGCCGGATGCAGCGGGGAGATTGTTATGTGTGGAGCTAAGATGGATCTGGGAGAGGAGAGAAAGGAACAGGAGCCAAAAACATACAGACAAACAAAAAGAATGCTAAGGGAGCTTGCCATTGGAGTGGAGAGATGAGAGACTATGAAATGGAGAAAACAGAAAGGGGAAGAGGAAGAAAATAAAAGAATGAATAAATAAAAATCAGAAAGGTTAAAAACTGCAAAGTTCCCAGGGATCCCACTGGTGCAGCTGTGAGGTCTAGGGAAGTTTTCCTTAGGTGTCGCAGTACAGCCTGGCTAAAAGGCATAGAGGTATACAATGTCAGTATTCAGGGAACAGAAAGAGAAGGAAGATATAGAAAGACAAGAAACTGAGTAATGAAGAAAGTCAAAAAGGGAAAAAGAGGGAAAAGAAAACAAAACAAATTTAAAAAAAAAAAGAACAAGAATGGCCCAGCAAAAAACAAAAAAATAAAAACCAACGAAAAAATAAATGCCCTCAGGGAACCTTATGCACTTCTGTGCAAGCCAAGGGGGTTGTCTAGTTGCCACTCAGCACTGCCTGGCCAGAAGGCGCTCCCAACTCAAGAAAAGGAAAAGAAAACAAACAAACAATTCAAAACAACAAACGAACAAAAGTCCCGGGTTCCTACCAGCACGGAAGCCCAGAGCAGGAAGCAGCTCCACACTTGAACAGAACTCCACAGCCCCTCAGGAAGAAGCAAAGATGGTGCACGGAGACCTGTATTTGAGCGAAAGGAGGGGGAGGTGGTTAGAGGTAAGGAAGAAATCAAAAGAAGCAGGAAAAAAAGCATCAGTTGCAGCCAACAAATGGTACTTTGAGAGCCAGCTATCGTGGGCTGGTGTTTCTCAGACAAGAGAGTGTATCCGTGATAAGCAGAGGTGGCCGAGTGTGGGTGAAGAAGGGTAGGGAGTGGGAAAGCATATATCAAAAATTACCGGACTTCTGGAGGGGACTCCGGCAAGATGGCGGTCTAGGCAGAAGCACCACGCCGTCCCTCCACAACAAAGATCCGAAAAACTAAGCCAAACAGAGAATCAACAATCCT
>NW_004449900.1:0-1175 GCF_000243295.1 Trichechus manatus latirostris
AAGAGCAGTCCCATCCAGATCTCTTTGCCTTTCCCTTAAGTCAGAATTTCCCAGCTTTTTTAATTATTTCGTGTTTTGGCTCTTTTGTGTTCTTAAATAATTTTTGTCTACCCTCATAAAACCCACTGATTGCCATCAAGATGATTCAGATCCATATCGACCCTACAGAACAGAGAAGAACTGACCCATAGGGTTTCCAAGGAGTGGCTGGTGGACTTGAACTGCCAACCCTTTGGTCAGCAGCCGAGCTCTTAACCACTGAGCCACCAGGGCTCTGTCTACCCCTATAGGAGCTTTAAATAATAATTTTTGCAATTCATATAATAAGTAATTTTAAGTAAAAATGCATATTTTATTTTAAATACATGTATTACTATAAGAATTACATTAGTATAATTAGTAATTTCAAAAACCACACTATATCTTCCTACCATTTAAAAAATGACACTTACCACTAAATTTATTTTAAGTTAATTATTTAAGAGAGACCATGATTCAACCCAAGTATTTTAAAATGTCATTGTAATGCTCAACCATGTATTGGCCATGTCAATAGCAGACTGACAAAAAGACAAGACCCAGCTACCACGTGCATAAATCAAACTGGGTTTCTCTATCTAACAATGAGCACCCTGAATGGTCCAAGCAGTTTGTGCTTCACTACTAAGCTAAAGGTTGGTGGCCTGAACCCACCCAGTGACTCTACAGAAGAAAGACTTAGCGATTTGCTTCCATGAAGATTATAGCCAAGAAAACCCTATGGAGCAGTTCTGCTCTGTAACACATGGGGTCACCATGAGTTAGAATCAATTCTATGGCGACAAGATTTATAGACAGGCAGGCAGACAGATAGAGTGATGGTTAATGTTATGTGTCAACTTAGCTAGGCCATGATTCTCAGTTGTTTGGCAGATGTTATGTAATCATCCTCCATTTTGTGATCTGATGTGAGCAGTCAACCAGTTCGAAAGGGAGTTTCTTTGGAGGTATGGCCTGTATCCCATACACATGGATGTTCTGGCAAAGCTTGCATGCTTTCTTTTTTTTTTTTTTATTGTACTGCAGGTGAAGGCTTATAGAACAAATAGTTTCTCATGAAACAGTAGTACACATATTGTTTTATGACATTGGTTAACAACCCCACAACTTGTCAACCCTCTAACTTTTCAACCTTA
>NW_004449901.1:0-1120 GCF_000243295.1 Trichechus manatus latirostris
ACTATTTGGGAAAAAAACCATTAGCTCACTGGATATTTGAAAGTGTACCAACTCTGAAAGTGAGATGCTTTGGGGGAATATTAAATGTTCTGTACTGTACAAGAAGCTGACATCATTTTAGGGATATTGCCAACAGATATTTGAAGTGCCAAATACTGAAGAATTTTCGCATCTGCCTACGGTCACTGATTTTTCTTACTCTGGCAAATGTATGAAAAGACTGAGTATAAAAAGTAAATTTTTTTTGGTTTCAAAAATATTTTTACAATATAGTTAATGATTTTAAGGGCCAATATTAATTTTACTTACTAAACTTCTCATTCCAGAACACATAAAATTGCTCTCAAAGGAGAATGATCTCTAATAAATAATGTGTAATCTTAACACTTCATAAAATAATTTTGAATTGAAAGAAATCTTTAGAGGTCATCTAACTTCAAATCTTATTTTACAAATTAAGATATCGAAATCCATATTTTCAGTGACTTATTGATAAATCTTATATATTCTTGTCTAGTAATTTTTTTAATACACCACAGTTATAAAGTTTGGTCACATTCTGATTTTTTTTTTACAGAAACAAATTTTATTACTTCATTGGAAACGAATAAACAAATAAATAGCAAAAACTAACAGCAAAATATCTAATGATTTACACTTTTTGAGGTCTACGTAGTTGTCTTATAATTCTTACTGTGTTTGTCTCTGTTAAAACTCGAAAGTGTTTTGACATAATCTCAGTTTATCATATAAGTGTATATTCCCAAGTTCCTTGCAGGATAAGAATGTTTTGCATATTTATTTCTATTTCCTTTTGCAAAGCTAAGTTATTATCTGGCTTAAATTACATATTTTTACTTTGCTAACATGAGTTACTGATTTTATGTTTTTTAAATCTTTATAAATATGGAAAATGTAGAAAAGGAAAAACTACTCATTTTCATTTGAGAGAATAAATTTCATTTTAATTTTCTAATTTTATTATTGTTGTTTATATACCTTGTTTAATGCAAAAGTGAATCCTATCTTTGTTTTTAATAGTTATCTAACAAGGTTTTTTAAAGACTTTTTTTAGGAGAATTTTATCCTCTTTTGAGTTCTAAATTGGTTAGAGATGTTT
>NW_004449902.1:0-1113 GCF_000243295.1 Trichechus manatus latirostris
CAGGGTGGGGTTTCCAGGGTGGAAATGGGAAAAAATTCTTCTCAAGCTTCCAACAGAGGTAGGGTAAAAGTAACTATTTTGAAATATACCTAGAGCACCTGTTCTCATTAGCAAAGTTCTGCTTTTCAAGAAAAACTATTTTACTAGAGCCTAACCAATATGGGATAAGGGAAATACCCAACTTCAACCGTCTCTAGACTTCCTGTTTGAGGGAAAGAAAAGAAAAAATTGAAAGGCATTTGTGAAAGTCTCAACCCAGAGGCACAGACCGACTAAAGGACTGATACCTAATCATAGGAATATAGAATACTTCCCCTGACCCCACACCTTACAACATATCAGTGGAGCACCTGAATAATAACAGGAGATTACAGCTGAAAAAAAGCACAAGATTCAGACTCTACTTTAGGAATCTCTAGGAAATCCCCAAGAAAACAGAGGAAACAAAAACAAGGACGCTAGAAGAAAATTTAGCCTCTGACATCTACAGCTACAGCAAACAGTAAGTACAGTGTAACTCCTAACCAGATAACATAAAACCTCAAACTAAAGGCCTATTTGCCTCAGTTTCTTTTACCTGATACATCACTTGTGGCTTTCAACAAAATACTACAAGGCATGCTAAAAGGCAACAACAACAAAAAAAATAAAACATAGTCTGAAGAGAGAGGAAAAGCATCAAAATCAGACTCAGATATGGTAGAGATTTGAGAATTATCAGATCAGGGATTTAATATCTATGATTAATATGCTAAGGGCTCTAACGGAAAGGGTAGACAAAATGCAAAAACAGATGGGTCATGTAAGCAGAGAGATGGAAGCTCCAAGAAAGAATCAAAAGCATATGCTAGAAATCAAAAATACTGTAACAGAAATGAAGAGTACCTTTGATGGGCTCATCAGTAGATTGGACATGGCTGAAGAAAGAATCACCGAGCTTGAAGATATATCAATAGAAACTTCCCAAACTGAAAAGCAAAGAGGAAAAAAGACTGAAAAAAATGGAACAGAATATCCAAAAACTATGGCACAATTGAAGCCCTGGTGGCACAGTGGTTAAGTGTTCAGCTGCTAACAAACAGGTCAGCAGTTTGAGTCCACCGGCAACTCCTT
>NW_004449903.1:0-1174 GCF_000243295.1 Trichechus manatus latirostris
GAAGTCAAGATATTATTGGTTACGAGTGAAGGCTTCCTTTCAAAATTCTTGGGTCACTATAACTTTTTGACACTAATTAGACAAACTTGGAAGCCTATTTGTTCAGCTGAGCATGTACTAGGACATGGAACACAATGTGGGGTTCTTCAAACACAGCTGTAAGCTCTTTATCACTTTTTCTCAGGCCTCCCGTCAAAAACTACTCATACATTTGCTCTAAAACCTTTGAGGTTCTCTGAAAGTATAGTTATATCACTGACTCAGAATTACCTCAACACATTATTTGAGGTATCAACACTGCAAAATATTTTCGAATGTATCACATTCATATTTGAGTTGCCAATAAAACCAGAATGAAATAACTTTATATTTCTTAAATTAAATTTTCATTTTCTTCTCACCCACAAGTCTTTGTCTAGCATTTTTGATGATTTATTCTTTGTTAAATACTATATTTCAATATTTGCAGTAACTTTTCTAAAATCACAGATATCACAGATTATTTTATTAATGGTAAATGCCATTTTGAATTTTTACTCTTTTCTTTTGTATATTGTTCTGTGTTTCAGTACCTCCCTGTTTAATATTATCTGTGAACTTAGTTAACAGACCGTTTACTTCCCTTTGTTAACTGATGTTACATAAGACCACACTTAACACTAATTGCTGCAGAATCCATGCACTGCTTCTAACCAAACAGTTACTTCATTGCTCTTCAGTTTTTCACTCATGTAACTATAAGAAGTGTATCTATGTCAGGAATGAAGGGGCTTGGAAGGAAATAAAAAGACACAGAAATAGAAACTGAGGGAGAAATTAGCAGAAAAAAAGAGACCATCAAAATATAGGTGAGAGAAGAGCAGAAGGTCAAGGTGAGTAATAAAGAAAAAAAAGGCATAGACAAAAATAAAGGAGGCAAAAACACTAAACCCTTTAAGAAAAAAAAAGTCATAAAAGATAGAAGACTCATTTAAGATTAAGGAAGTACACAAGCAATAGTAAACCTCAAAGCCTAGATCTGTCCAATGGTCAGAATATTTTGAAAAACATTCTAAAAAAATAAAATATTTTGAAGATACCTCATCAAAAATGTGTAGTAATCTCATCGGATGAAAGGACAGTACTAATTCTAAAGTTAAACATAAGCTAGATAAGACATTGGTATTTCTATTTC
>NW_004449904.1:0-1171 GCF_000243295.1 Trichechus manatus latirostris
ATCCGTGCTGCGTTAGCTGGTAGGGGACCTCTGCATGAATCTCTCCTTGCTCTCTGTTCTCTGTCCGTTTTCTCAGTCTGTTTGGTGCTTGGCTGAGTTCTTTATCTCTTCATTTGATGTTGTAGGGTTTCAGGATTGTTGTATTCTCTGTTTGGGTTAGTTTTTCGGATCTTTGCTGTGGAGGGATGGCATAGTGCTTCTGCCTAGAAGGCCATTTTGCCGGAACTCCTCCACCATTTCTTGATCATTGAGAATTTTTTGAGCCTCTGGGTGCTATATAACCTGGCTTTTTCGCTCTCATCCCATTGCTGTCTAGTTGATTCAGACTCACAGCTTGCCTTGTAATTGGCCTCATTTTGCATTTCCACCATCTTGGCTAGTGGTAGCAAAAAGATTTATGCCTTTAGTTCCTGATCAAACTCTCACCCAACTCAGATCAACTTTATTTCCTCTATTCTTGTGCCTAGTTTGGAAGCCCTGTAGGAGAGATTTTTTTTTTTTTTTTAATACATTAATTGAACTCTGCTATATTCCAGGTTATGAACCAGAATCTACTCTATGGCACAAAACAACATATACCAGACACTGTAGTAATCAATCTATAGGGGGAGATCTCATTTAACCTTCACATGTGAGAATGGATATTATTTAAAGATAAGGAAACTGGGCATCAGGGAGTTGTAATGTCTTCAAGGTAATGTGGCCAAAGAGAAACAGAGACAAGATGCAAACACACTTCAGTCCAAAGTCCATAGCTTTCCTTCTTATCATGATTTCATATGCCATACCTCCAGTCAATTGACAATTAAATTTATAAACTAGTATTTACAGAACTCCAGCCTCTGGTTTAAGGAAAATATCGAAGAACTAGCTCCATTTGATTCTTATTACATTCTTACTCACATGTTCAACTACACTTCATAAAAACCATTTAAGAAACTTTCAAGCCACAAAACTTATAGCATTGATTACTAATAGAATTGCAAAGATCAAAGGCAGTTGCTTTAACTCCATTTACTAGGTTGTTCCGATCTTTGCTATTTTTGTCAGGCACATTGCTGGATTAGAACACTGGTGTTGAATTTGATTTAATTTGTATCATCCTCAAAGGCCAACCATATAGTCTTATCCCAATTTAGAGTTTCAGGAAATTGATTGACATTCTAGCTCC
>NW_004449905.1:0-1092 GCF_000243295.1 Trichechus manatus latirostris
TTTGAGTTCTGTAGTTAATGTTTTGACTTTGTCCCTTTCTTCCTTTTCGATGTGTGCATCTATTGCTGTAAATTGTCCTCTGAGGACTGCCTTTGCTGTGTTCCAAAGGTTTTGGTATGATATGTTTTCATTCTGATTTGATTCTAGGAATTTTTTGATTCCATCTCTGATTTCTTGTATTACCCAGTGGTTCATAAACAGTATGTTATTCAGGTTCAATATAATTGATTTTTTTCCCTTGGTCTTTCTGTTGTTAATTTCTACCTTGATGGCATTGTTGGCAGGGAAGATACTTTGTATTGTCTCAACGTTTTGCATGTTGTTGAGGATTGCTCTGTGTTGTAAGATGTGGTCTATTCTGTGGAACGTTCCATGTGCATTGGAATAGCTGTTGGATGGAGTGTTCTTTATGTCTGTGAGGTCAAGTTTGCTGATTGTGCCCTTTAGGACTTCTGTATCTTTGCTGAGTTTCTTTTTAGTTGGTCTATCCTTTACTGAGGGTGGTCCGTAGAAGTCTCCTACTAGTATTGTTGAACTGTCATTTTCTCTTTTCAGTGCTGTTAAAGTTTGTTTTATGGATTTTGTAGCCCTGTCATTGGGTGTGTAGATGTTTATTATGGTTGTATCTTCATGATGGATCATCCCCTTAATCATTATATAGTGTCCTTTGTCTTTTCTGGTGGATTTTGTTTTAAAGTCTATTTTATCTGAGATTAGAATTGCCACTCCTACTCTTTTTTGGTAGCTGTTTGCTTGATATATTTTTTTCCATCCTTTGACTTTTAATAAATTTACGTCTTTGTTTGTAAATTTTGTCTCTTGTAGACAGCATATGGATGGATCCTATTTTTTTATCCATTCTGTCACCTTCTATCTCTTTATGAGTGCATTTAGCCCCTTTATTTTCAGTGTATTTATAAATAGATGTCAGTTTATTGCTGTCATTTTGTAGTGCTTTTTTTTGTGGTGCTGACGTTTTCTTTGTTCCTCTTACTCTCCTGTGCTGAATTCCTTTTGTTTGTGGATTCTTTTTTCGTTTGTTTTGTTCTTGTAGCTTTTGTTTTTACTAAGACTTTATGTTTTTCCTCTTTA
>NW_004449906.1:0-1124 GCF_000243295.1 Trichechus manatus latirostris
AAAATATTTACTATCTGACCCTTTACAGAAAAAGATTGCCAACCGTTACTCTACCCCATGCTGTTTCACCTACTGTCAGGGTGTTACTTCTTTCCTGATCTAGATCAGGGGTAGAGTCTTAGATCACCCACCCCACCATCCAATATCCCCCCAATTCTGAACCATAGAAATGATTTAGTACTTTTCTGATAGAGAGAGAGAGAGAAAGAGAGAGCATTCTGAGAAACAGTTTTAATTCTCCCGGAATCGAGATTTCTGGGGTCCATGGGGTTGGGTAACCCACCCCGGCCATTGCCTTTAGATATCCTTTTGAATCTTAAGCCTTGAAGAAATTGGTTTCTAAAATCCACCTTTGAGTCAAACAATAGTCTAGGGAAACTAGTAAAGACACTTTTGCCTTAGACAGGATGCTCTTTTGAAGAATTTTCTATGTGCAGTCAGTTCCAAGAAGCAGAGGCTCCAAAGGTCAGACTAGAGCTGTGTTTTCAGGTGAATCAGTAATTGCTTTAATTGTTCAAGACAATGCTGTATGAAATCCTTCCTGACCGCAAACTGTTGGATCAGTTTTGTTCAGATCCTTCTTCCATGGCAATGTCCATGAGATGGGGAATGAGAATCTTTGGAGGGTCTCTCATCTTCGGAACATTTTTGACTCTCTAGTCGAAATGTTACCCGGATTTGCAAATTGTGTCTTAAATAAACCTCCATCAATTTCTATTATTTTCTTAACATGATGTTTGTTTTAACAATGTCAGCCTCTCTTACCTGGTTCATCTGAGTCCAAACACATTCTGCCAGTTCTCCCCTACCTTTAGAATCTTTCTCATAGAAGAGGAAATACAGTGTGGAAAAGAGACTTTTATGGTAAAAGGGAAAAAATTAGAGCTATACCTTCCCTGTATAATGCAGTGAATTTAAAGTAGATCAGAGTAATCTCAATCCTATTGGTTACTCCTCCACAAAAAAACAAAACAAAACGCACCAATTGCCCGAGAGTCGATTCCAACTGATGGGCAACCCTATGTGTTTCAGAGCAGAGCTGCACTCCATACAGTTTTCGATAGCTGTGATCTTTCAGAAGTAGATCTCCAGGTCTTTCTTCCCAGGTGCCGCTGGGTGGGTTC
>NW_004449907.1:0-1173 GCF_000243295.1 Trichechus manatus latirostris
AGGAAGCTAACAAACCTACCCATAAAATTAAAGAAGAAAAACATAAAGACTCAGCAAATACAAAATCAAAAATAATGAAAGAGATGAAAAGAAAATATATAAACAAAATCAACTCAGCACAGAAAATTAAGTGGAACAAAGAAACTGTCAACACCACCAAAAAAAAAAAAAACACACACACACACAAAAATGACAGCGGTGAACTCATACTTATCAATAATTACAATGAATGTAAATGGCCTAAATGTACCAGTAAAGAGGCAGAGAGTGGTAGAATGGAGAAAACCCATGATCCATCTATATGCTGTCTACAAGAGGCGCACTTTAGAAACAAACACATAAACAAACTAAAACTCAAAGGATGGAAAAAATATATCAAGCAAACAACCAAAAAAGAGCAGGAGCGGTAATATTAATCTCCGATCAAGTTGACTTTAAATCAAAATCCACCATAAAGGATAAAGAAAGACACTATACAATGAGTAAAGGATCAATACATCAGAGGAACATAACCAACAGCAGCCAAGTATACATTCTTCTCCAAAGCACATGGAACATCCTCCAGAACAGACCATATTTCAGGCCTCAAAGCAAGCCTTAACAGAATCCAAAACATCGAAATAATACAAAGCATCTTCTCTGATCATAATGTCATAAAAGAAATCAATAACAGAAACAACAAGGAAAAAAAATCAAATACATGGAAACTGACCAACACCTTGCTTGAAAACTACTGGGTTATAGAAGAAATCAAGGATGGAATAAAGAAACTCATAGAATTAAATGAGAATGAAAACAAATCTTAACAAAACCTTTGGGACACAGCAAAAGGAGTGCATACAGGTCAATTTATAGCAATAATGAACACATCAAAAAAGAGGAAACAGCCAAAATAAAAACATTAACCATACAACTCGAACAAATAGAAAGAGAGCAGCAAAAGAAGCCCTCGGGCACCAGAAGAAAGTAAATAATAAAGATTAGAGAAGAAATAAATGAAATAGAGAATAGAAAACAACTGGAAGAATAAACAAGATACAAAGATGATTCTTTGGAAAGATCAACAAAATCGACAAACCACTGGCCAAACTGACAAAAGAAAAACAGGAGAGGAAGCAAATAACCCATATAAGAAATGAGATGGATAATATCACAACAGACCCAAGTGAAATA
>NW_004449908.1:0-1117 GCF_000243295.1 Trichechus manatus latirostris
ATCTTCAGGAAAATTTCACTTGCATGTGATATTAATGATATTGTTTGATAATTTTCGCTTTCTGTTGGATCACCTTTCTTTGGAACAGGCACAAATATAGATCTCTTCCAGTTGGTAGGCCAGGTAGCTGTCTTGCAAATTTTTTGGCATACACAAGTGAGCACTTCTAGTGCTGCATCTGTTTGTTGAAACATCTCAATTGGTATTCCATCAATTCCTGGAGCCTTGTTTTTCACCAATGTCTTCAGTGCAGCTTGGACTTCTTCCTTCAATACCATAGATTCTAGATCATATGTTACCTCCTAAAATGGCTGAACATCAACCAATTCCTTTTGGTACAATGACTCTGTATATTCCTTCTATCTTCTTTTGATGTTTCCTGTGTCATTCAATATTTTGCCCATAAAACTCATTGCCATCGAGTTGATTCTGACTCATAGCGACTCTATAGGACAGAGTAGAACTTAGAGTTCTACTTAGAGTTTCCAAGGAATTGCTGGTGAATTTGAATTGCTGACCTTTTGGTTAGCTGCTGAACTCTTAACCACTGCACCACCAGGGCTCCAAAGGAAGGGTTATAACTGTTTACAGAGGCAGATCACCAGATCTTTTCCCCTGTAGAGCTGTTTGTGGATTTGAACTGCTGACTCTTTGGTTAGCAGCTGAGTGCTTAGTCACTGCACCACCAGAGCGCCAATAAAATCCCTCAGTATTGCAACTTGAGGCTTGAATTTCTTCTTCAGTTATTTCAGCTTCAGAAGTAGCAAGCATATTCTTCCCTTTGGGTTTTCTAATTCCAGGTCTTTGCATGTGTCATTATAAATGCTTTACTTTGTCTTCTGTAGCTGCCCCTTGAAATCTTCTCTTCAGCTCTTCTACTTCATCATTTCTTCCATTCACTCTACCCCACTCTACATGCAAGATAAACTTTCAGAGTCTCTTCTGACATCCATTTTAGTCTTTTCTTTCTTCCCTGAATTTTTAATGACCTTTTGCTTTCTTCATGTGTGATGTGCTTGATGTCGTCCCACAACTCATCCGGTCTTTGGTCATTAGTGTTTAGTGCATCAAATCTATTCTTGAGATGGTCTCTAAATTCAGGTGGGATATACTGAAG
>NW_004449909.1:0-1173 GCF_000243295.1 Trichechus manatus latirostris
CTGATTTCATGGGTGTTGACTGTGGATCTAAAATGAAGTCCTTGACAACCTCAGTCTTTTCCCTGTTTGTCTTGATGTTTCTTATTGGTCCAGTTGTGAGGATTTTTGTTTTTTTATGTTGAGGTGTAATCCATACTGAAGGCTGTGGTCTTTGATCTTCATCAGTAAGTGCTTCAAGTCCTCTTAACTTTCAGAAAGCAAGATTGTGTCATCTGCATAATGTGGGTTGTTAATGAGTCTTCCTCCAATCCCGATATCCCTTTCTTCTTCATATAGTCCAGCTTCTTGGATTATTTGATCAGCACACATATTGAATAAGTATGGCAAAACAATACAACCCTGATGCATACCTTTCCTGACTGTAAACCACACAGTATTTCCTTGTTCTCTTTGAACAACTGCCTCTTGATCTATGTATAAATTCCTCATGAGCACAATTAAGGCTTCTGGAATTCCTATTCTTCACAATGTTATCCATAATTTATTATAATCTGCACAGTCGAATGCATTAGCATAGTCAATAAAAAACAGGTAAACATCTTTCTGGTATTCTCTGCTTTCAGCCATGATCCATCTGACGTCAGCAGTGATATCCCTGGTGTCCTATTCTGAAACTGGCTTGAATTGCTGGCAGTTCCCTTTTGATATACTGCTGCAGCTACTTTTGAATGATCTTCAGCAAAATTTCGCTCGCATGTGATATTAATAATATTGTTCACTAATTTCCACATTCAGTGGGATCATCTTTCTTGGAAGTATGCATAAAGATAGATCTCTTCCTGTTGGTTGGCCAGGTAGCTCTCTTCCAAATTTCTTGGCATGTACTTCCAGCACGACATCTGCTTGTTGAAACATCTCAATTGGTATTCCGTCAGTTCCTAAAGCCTTGTTTTTTGTTAATGTCTTCAGTGCAGCTTGGACTTCTTCCTTCAGTACCACTGGTTCCTGCTCATATGGTACCTCATGAAATGGTTGAACATTGACCAATTCTTTTTGGTATAGTGACTCTGTATACTCCTTCCATCTTCTTTTGATGCTTCCTGAGTCGTTTAATATTTTTCCCATAGAATCTTTCAATATTGTAACTTGAGGGTTGAAGTTTTTCTTCAGTTCTTTCAGCTTGAGAAATGCAGAGCGTGTTCTTCTCCTTTGGTTTTCCATCTCCAGGTCTTT
>NW_004449910.1:0-1173 GCF_000243295.1 Trichechus manatus latirostris
TCCACGGCTCAGAGACAGTGCCCGTTTACCCCATCCTGCATCCTCTTCTCCAGGACAATTCCTCCTCCTGCCAGTGCCGTCAGCATCTTTACTCCCGGGCTTCCTCCAACCTGAATCCCACCCTGCGTCCCTCTGGGCCTCCTGTGCCGTTTGCAGGGGGAAGACTTTGTAACCTGGGTGCTGGCTCCTCCTCTGCTCACGGTTGCCCAGCTCCACTGAACCCTCCATACCCGCTGGCCCGCCTTCCCTTCTCCCTCCCCTCCCCTCCTCTCCCTTCTGCAGAGGTAGAAAGGCCTGGTGATCTACTTCTGAAAGGAAGAGATACAACTTTTATGCGGTCAGCTGCTATGAGAGGAAAGAAGACTCAATAACTTGGCGATGACCGCACCATCAGTAATAGCCAGTCCTGGTGGGACCAGACAAAAATGACCCTGCCCTGCTACTAGTCTCAGTGAAAGTAAACTGAATATACTTTAGTGTGTGTGTACATGCACGCACACACACAAACATACATATATACACATACGCATATTAATCGCTCTTTACCTATAATATTAAACTGTTACAATTGGACTATCAAAATTTTAATAACGAGAAAGTAATTATGATTAATTTGTGAAGGACTTTCATTTTTATTTTTGGATTTCGGAAGTTCATTCTCCATGGCGATGTTTGGTTTTGACCCCTCTTTCAGTTGAATATTGACTTTTTTAAACCCTTGGAGAGGGATGGGATCCATCATTATGGTTCTATGTGACAAACAGACCACTAAAGGACAGAGGCATTGCTTGCCCTCTACTCACAGGGAAGGCTCCGTAGAGGAGGAAACACTGGGGCTGGAGGGGTAGTGGGGCTTGGTGAGTGAAGAAGGGGGTGGAGTGGGACTGAGGAGACAGCAAATGCCACAGCGAAGGGCTCTCAGAGACAAGTCTGGGTCTTCCCGGCTTGCGATCCATGACCTTACCATCCATGTGGTCACCAGGCTAGAAGCCTTGAGACTATAACTAACCCCTCTTTTCCCCTCCCTTCGCATGCCGGGCTGGGCACTGAGGCCAAATGAGTCTCCATCTGACGTCCTCCTTGCTGCCTCTTATCCATCTCCTCTGCCAGGTCCTCACGGCAGCGCAGCCAGAAGAAGTGCAAAGGGATGGCCTCCGAGCTCTGCATTGCTCT
>NW_004449911.1:0-1122 GCF_000243295.1 Trichechus manatus latirostris
AGACCATGGTCCCCACAGCCCTTCACCCAGCAACTCAGTCCCTCAGGGAGTTTGGATGTGTCCTATGGAGCTTCCATGACCTCTCTTGCACCACCAGTTTTGATGTGATGATCAATGCTTATTTTCTCATCAAAACCTTGGCTCCCTTCAAAAATGATTTTAGTACCCCCACCCCCACGACTTATGAAGCTTCTTGATTTAGCTTGTCTTCAAGATATTCCTGCTTTGGACAGATGGCTCTTGTCATGGATTGAATTGTGCCCCCAAAAAATATTTGTCAACTTGGCTGGGTCATGATTCCCAGTATTGTATGATTGTGTATCATTTGGTAAATCTGATGTGATTTCCTTATGTGTTGTAAACTCTATCACTATGATGAGGTGATATGTGATCTCCTTATGTGTTGTAAACTCTGTTACTATGATGAGGTTATCCTGATGATGTCTACAAGATTAGATAGTGTCTTAATCCAATCTCTTCTGGGATATAAAAGAGAGAAGCGAGCAGAGACACATGGAAACCTCACACCACCAAGAAAGCAGTGCCGGGAGCAGAGCACATCCTTTTGGCCCTGGGGTTTCTGTGCTGAGATACTCCAGACCAAAGGAAGACTGATACATCACAAGGAACTTCCTCCAGAGCCAACAGAGAGAGAAAGCTTTCTCTTGGAGCTGATGCCCTGAATTTGGACTTGTAGCCTACTGGACTGTGAGAGAATAAATTTCTCTTTGTTAAAACCATCCACTTTTGGTATTTCTGTTAGCGCAGCACTAGATGACTAAGATAGCTCTCTTACTCAGCTTTCCCTAATCCCACAAAAGGACATCAGTGACACTTGCTATGACTTGATTTCTAGGCCCCCAGTATTAGTAGTTCCACAGCATAGAAACTAGACTGTAAGAGCTGTAAGGAAACTTGAAGACTATGTAGTCCTCACCCCTTATTTGCTAAACGAGGAAACTGAGATGACTTTGTTCAGGGTCACAGAGCTAGTTAATATCAAGGCTGGATTCAAACCTGGGACTCCTGTCTCTCAGTTCAGGTTCCTCCCTAAGTCTCTCTCATATTCCATATCCTGAATTATCTCCTTGGCATAGGAACCAGGCTGAGCCAGCAGGAGAT
>NW_004449912.1:0-1169 GCF_000243295.1 Trichechus manatus latirostris
CAGCTGAGAAGTGAATGGAGCATCCTGAAATCTCAGCCAAAAGGTGAAAACAACCCAAGTGCCCATCAACAAATGAACGGATCAGTAAACTGTGGTATACAATGGAGTATTATTCAGTCATAAAGAGAACTGATCATTTGCTAGCTTCTGTGCTAATTTCTTTTTTAAATTCAGTAGGTTTTTTTAATTTACAAGTCTCAAAACAATTTGATGAAATAGGAGAGAAAATTAAAGCACAGAGAGGTTTAACAACTCTGTCACACAGCTAGAAAGTAACTGAGCTGACATTAAAACCCAAGTCTTCTGATTCCAGAGCCAAATCCTCTGGTATGATTGCTGCCAGGAATATTTTGCCTACAGAAGCAGAGAAAGTGGCACTCATCTTCAAATGCCTGAAGAGTGGCTCTGTAGATTTTTTGCATGCTTTTCCATGATGAATAACCAGTAAAAAAGGAATGAAATTTACAAAAAGTTAGAATTTATTTCAGTATAAAAGAAAAAAAAAACTTTAATGAGATAAGTTGCCTTATGAATGAACGAGTTCCTGTTACTATAAGGATTTAAGTATGAGTAAGATGATATTCCTTCAGGGATGCCATGAAGGAGATTCCTAATTATAGTGCAAGATTATCCTATATGCACCCATCCTGCCCCTTACAACTTTTGAGATTCTCTAACTTAGTTATACAGTTCATCTTTATTTTGCTCACATTTTCAAATATATTAAAAAATGTAGACAAAGTCAAGATTAACAAATGGCTCCCCTGGTGAACAAGTGGCTTTAATTTAAACAGTAAATCTATTCACGTCTATAACAGCACTTAGGAATATCGCTATAGTGGTTGCAATAATAACAACTTAATACCATTCTTTATGAATTTAAAATGAGAAGCGAATGCCATGAAGAAGGCCAGAATACCCCTGAGGAAGAGTCCCTTAAGGTGGTAGAAGTCTATTGAGATGCTTTTGTGTATGATCTATAGTTAAAAAAAAAAAAAGCAAACGAAACATCTGACATATGTTGGACATAAATATTCTAGGCATTGTATTTTAGGTACATTAAATCCCTTAGTCCTTATCACATGTCTATGAGAAAGGTAGTGTTAATTGTCCTTTTACATTAGGAAATTGAGGCACAAAGAGTTTAAGCAAATTGACCAATACACATC
>NW_004449913.1:0-1172 GCF_000243295.1 Trichechus manatus latirostris
CTTATTTATTGATTGTATGTTCATTTGTTTTGTCCTGCTTTTTTGTTCTGTTTTCATACATTAGGGCAGGCGGGCTAGGCGTTGCTCTGCTGCTTGCTTGTCTGTGGGCACAAGAGCTCTCACCACCTTGTCCATGTGGGCAGGGCAGTAGCAGGCAGGGTAAGCCTACTTTGTTGTACACTGGTTTGGAGAGGTGGCTGAAGGTGTGCTGGGCAGGTGCTGTCTACCTCTTGATGCTTGTACAGTGTTGGGGCATTCACAGTCCCTCGGCAGATGGGCAGGGGTGTCAGGCAGGGCACGGTATGGGCTCACTTCACAGTGCTCAACAGCTGGTCAAGTGGCGGAAGGGAGGGGCAGTGCAGGCACGGCCCAGGGGCGGGCCTGAGCGCTAAGGATCCTATAGCCATAGTGACATGACGGGGGCCACCAGGAAAGGGGTGGTGGCATATGGGGCTAGGTGGGAGAAATAAAAGAGAAAGAGGAAAAAAAGAAAAAGAAAAAAAAAGGGTAGCCAACAGGTGGGAGTGGGGTGGTCCTGGGGGCCAGTGAGAAGGTGGGGAGGTGACATATGGGGCTAAGGGGAAAGGAGAACAAAAAGAGAGGAAAAAATGGTGGCACGTGGGGGCTGGCTAGTGTGGATGAGGCAGACCCAGGGCCAGTGGGAAGGAAAGGGGGATGGCTTATGGGGCTAGGTGGGAATGGGAAAGAAAAGAAAGGAGAAAAATGGCATCATGGCAGAAGGTGGCGAGTGGAGGCTGGACAAACCTAGCCGTGATGGCATGGTGGAGGCCAGCAGGAAGGGGGAGAGGTGACATATGGGGCTAGATGGGAGGGAGAAAGGATAGGAAGAAAAAGAAAAATGGCGATGTGATGGGGCCCGATGGGTGGGGGCAGTCTGGACCCAGGGGCTGGTGGGAAGGGAGGAGAGGTGATGGACTGGGCTAAGTGGGAGGGAGAAAGAAATTTAAGAAAAAAAAAGGGTGCTGGCGAGTAGGGTGGGGCAGGCCCAGACAGCAGCAGGCCGTGTGCCAGTGGCTCTCTAGCTGAGTTGGCACGATGCAGGCTGCTGGGAAGGGGGCAGAGGTCATGCCCATAAAACATCTTAATGTGTGACTGAAGCTTTTATTTGAGAGGTATGTAAAATAACCGCAGGTTCCACTTTGATAAAGTTT
>NW_004449914.1:0-1169 GCF_000243295.1 Trichechus manatus latirostris
AAAAAAAAAAAAAAAACAGTTGTAGGTTGTGCCCTAAACAAGCGTGCCCCTCCCGCCAATGTGGCCAGCTGGCTGATATCCCTCTGGTGCTCTAGTCACTAGCCAAGCACGGGCCAGCAGCGACTCTGATATTAAATATCAGAAATGCTCTGTTGCCTTGCCGTTTTGATATTTGCAGTTTGAGGCATGTATGTTCAAGGTAACTGCTTGGCAGCCCGTACATGTCAAAGAATGACTTGGATTTATTTAAAATAATTCCCTTATTTTCTTTATAAAGCTCCAAACTCAAGAGAGCCAACCAACTGTTTAAGAGTTAATATCTTGGTGCCCAGGCAGAGCAAAGCGAGAATCTCCCCTGACAGAACGATGAAGAGGCACCAAGTACAATGCAGTCCTTTTTGCTTCTAGAGCCACAGTCATAAAGTTCCCTTCTGTTGTTGTTATTTTTTTATAATCTTTTTTTTTTTTTTGTTTCTGAAACTACTTCTCTTAAGACCCTTAAGGATTTTGACAATATGTCTTGGGATTTGCTTTTTAACTCCGTTCCATGAAATCTTCACACTTTATGTGACTAGAAATTGTCAGACCTCTTCACTTTTCGCAATCCTTCCCAAATGTTAACTTCGTAAACGGTCAAATTAAATAGAAATAGTAGTAGGCCTTTCATTTCATCAAGGAACAGAAAAGAAGTGACGTTCACCCGAGAAATCACCACTTCTGGGCACGTACAAACTAAAGGATGATGACTTGTTTGCTGTTTGAAAACGTCTAACCCATCAAGGCAGATCGTGTACTGGAGTGGGGCTAGCACTTTGCATGTTCTTAGCATCAGGAGTGTGGCCTGGGGCTGCCTCCAGGATCAGGCCACTTCTCCCCACCATCAATGCTGCTGTCCGCATCCCAAGCCACCTTTGTCACTTACCTGGACTTTTGCCTAATTGTTTCCTTGCTTCTGCCCTTGCCTTGGAGACGCTGGGTGATACAAATGGCTAATGAGTTCCCTGGATCAGCTGCATCAGAGTCACTTGGGAACTTGTCAGAAGTGCACGTTCTCAGGCTCCACGCCAGACCTGTGGAATCAGAAACTGTGGGGATGGGGCCTAGTCTTAACAAGCCCCCCATGGAAGTCTGATGCACTAAGGCTTAAGAACCACTGCTCCAAAAAAAAA
>NW_004449915.1:0-1111 GCF_000243295.1 Trichechus manatus latirostris
GAAGAACTATTTTTGTAAATGAGTCTTCTAAGTTTTGGATGCATTTTTTTTCAAAATTAATTGGAAGTATTTAATATACAATAAATTGAGCACTCCAATACTTCAGGTCTTAAAACTTGCACAGAACAGCAATTATTATAAACTAAACTTGCAAACAGAGAAACACTAAAATGCACCTCTACAAAATCAAGGAAGGAACTGGTCAAATAATGGGTGCTCAAAGAGAGGACAAAGCCCTTGTGGCACAGCGGTTAAAAGCTACAGCTGCTAACCAAAAGGTCAGCATTGCAAACCCACCAGCCACTCCTTGGAAACCCTATGGGTCAGTTCTACTCTGTTCTATAGGGTTGTTATGACTCAGGATCGACTCGATAACACATATCAACAACAACAGATGAGAGAACAAAATTTAATTTTGAAAGTCCGTAAATATACTTTAGAATATATTAATCTGCGGGAATAATCTTTTGATAGAGTTCCTAATTTTAGGATATATTTACATTCTGTACAGGATTTAATGTAGTTTTTAATTTCAGGATATTTATATTCTGTACAGGATTGGATTTGATTGTAAAAGCCTGTATTTTTCAGCATTTAAATTTGGCATTCAGTTCAAAAGACCAAAAATAGAGCCAATCTATTTGACAAATTCTGTCTTATCTAATTGTTTACTGAATAAAGAAACTTTACATGAAGAGAAAAGGATATTTTCTGTGAAAAAGTTTGAACTAAAATATTGGTACATCATAATACAAAAATAAATTAGAATTGAGAATATTTTCAATTTAGCAGTATTTGTTCTGTGCTTATCACGTACCTTAGACCCTTTAGAGTATTTTTCAATGAAAATTGTTGATTTATATTGAAAGTGTCAATATTTTCAAATGTATTAACCATATAATGCAACTTTGAAGACTTCCAGAAGTTTTATAAAAGTTAAAAATAAACTATTGGCAAAATAACTTCTTCAGAAAAAAAAACAGTGAAATTGTATTACTGGCATATAGGGCTAAGAATAATTATAATAATTATAACAAAATTATAATTATTATATATTATAATTACTATCCTAATGTTATATTTAATATTTAGGTAATCAACGTAAATTTTT
>NW_004449916.1:0-1170 GCF_000243295.1 Trichechus manatus latirostris
GAGCGCCATTTTGCCAGAACCTCCGAAGTATCCCAATTTTTTAATGTTCATTTCCTATTCAAATTTTTTGTAACACTGTGTGGGCCACACACAAATGTCAGTGGATGGATGTAGATAAGCTTAGACCACCAGTTTGCAGATACAGACTCTCTTTCCCCCTCCCATGGCCAAAAGCAGAACACCATCCTAAGACAGTGCCTGAAAGGCTGGGTCTCTTTATATCCTACTAAGGATTTTACAATTAAATTTTAATAGTTTGTCATTTTCCAAGTTTTAGAACCCTACACTTGTTTGAAATTAGTCATGTCATATAAAATACATGCTTCTCCTTAAAATAAACTTGTGGTTCTAATTTTTGAGCTATTTACTTTTAGTTATATTTAATAGCTAATTTACTGTCATAAAATCTGTGAAGTTTGCAGAAAATATTCCCCTCCACAGTAAAGGATTTGAAATCTTATAGGTATAGGTGGCCTCAGACATATCAACAATCATGAAAATGACGCGGGTCTGGGCAGCATTTCGTTGTTATATGTAATGTCACCATGAGAGCCAACTCAACAGCAACTAACAACAACAATATAGGTTAAAGGGGGAGGGTTTGAAACAAATTAGTACTGTCATCAGCTGTCCCTTTCAGGGGGCAAATTAGTGTATTTTGTTACTGAAATGAAACTTGATAATTGGTTTTCTTTAAACTGGGAACGAAACTCACATTTTATGGTATAGTTTTTGTTAAAAGGTTTTACATCGAGAAAAAAAATCAAAATAGAATCTTAGAGTCTTTGATACTCATAGGCTAAAATAATTATAAGTAATATTAGGCAATTTCTAAAATAATTTGGATACTTTTTCTTTTCCTTTAGTAGCAATGTGAATATAAAAGAATTGTGAAACTTTTTAGTAATAATACTAAAGTTAATGTTAATAGTACATAAAGTTGTAATGGAATTAAATAAAACAGTGCATGTAAGACACTTAGCATAGGCCCTGGCCCATGGTAGCTAACATCTATTGATTATTTACTTTCATATGCCTTCATATAAATATTTCCCCCTTCAGATTATCATCTCTTATTATGTGTTTGCTCAACATATTTTTTTTTATTTTTTTTTTTAGTTGTACTTCAGGTGAAGGCTTACAGAACAAATAGTTTCTCATGAAACAGAA
>NW_004449917.1:0-1159 GCF_000243295.1 Trichechus manatus latirostris
GGTAAACACTTTTAATCTCAAGATCAGGGGAAAGCTGGAAGCAGACACTTTTAACTATTTGAAAAAATAGGATACTGAAGGTATATTGAGCATTTTGAAAGGACTGGCATCAAAATACAGAAGGAATCAAAATAAACAACTTCACTTCCTGCCCAGTCAACGTCCAGAGCAGCTCTGGGCAACTGCAGTAATCTATAGCATTGCTGCAAGGCACAGCATGGACACAAGAAGTTAAGGCCTGAGTGCTCAGGCAGGGAAGCAGCACCTTCAGTCCAAAGAGCCAAAGAGCAGGGTTAAGGGTCACTATTCTTGATCATTCATATCCTATTCCCATTGCAGTATCATTATGCCTTAACACTGTGTCAGTGGTAGAGAGAGCACTGGATTAGTTCAAATATAAATATACCACCACTCATCTGTCAGTTTGTTGTACTGTGGTAGCTTGCGTGTTGCTGTGATGCTGGAAGCTGTGCCACTGGTATTTCAAATACCAGCAGAGTTACCCAGGGTGGATAGGTTTCAGCAGAGCTTACAGACTAAGATAGACTAGGAAGAAGGACCTGGCGGTTTACTTCTGAAAAAACTGGCCAGTGAAAATCTTACAAATAGCAGCAGAACATTGTCTGATATAGTGCTGGAAGATGAGCCCCTCAAGTTGGAAGGCACTCAAAAAATGACAGGGAAGAGCTGCCTCCTTTAAGTAGAGTCGACCTTAGTGATATAGGTGGAGTAAAGCTTTCAGGATCTTCATTTCATGATGTAGCATGACTTAAAACGAGAAGAAACAGCTGCAAAAAAATCCATTAATAACTGGAACATGGAATGTACAAAGTAAGGATCTAGGAAAATTGGAAGTCTGTCAGAAATGAAATGGAACACATATGGATCAATATCTTAGGCATTAGTGACCTGAAATGGACTGGTATTAGCTATTTTGAAAAGGACAATCATATGGTCTACTATGCCAGGAATGACACATTGAAGAGGAATGGTATCACATTCATTGTCAAAAAGAACATTTCAAGTTCTATCCTGAAGTACGACGCTGTCAATGATAGGAAAATATCCATATGCCTACAAAGAAAACCAGTTAATATGACTTTTATTCAAATTTAGGCAACAATCACTAATGCCAAAGATGAAGAATTTGAAGATTTTT
>NW_004449918.1:0-1169 GCF_000243295.1 Trichechus manatus latirostris
GGAAAGGAATAAGCCATATGCATATTTGGGGGAAGAACATTCCAGGAAGAGCAAACGCTAAGTACAAGGGCCCTGAGACAGGAGTACACCTAATGTGTTCAAAGAACAGTAAAGAGGCAGTGTGGCTGAAGTAGAATAGATAGCAGAGAGAGAATGGGAGTGAGACCTTGGCTTGTTTTTCAGCTTAAAACCTGTGGCTTCAAATAGTTCAGAAGAAAGTTTAACGCTCTCGACAAGGTTCAAACCTGCTTCAGATAGCTCCAAGATTCATTGGGTAGGTCACAAGCCCTTATGTTGGCTGCGTGAAAATCAGATATATCCACTACATGCTTTGTTTTTACATGATTATGTAGGGAAAATCTATTCTCCTTTAAAGAAGTAAAAATCGGAACAAAATGCAACATAGAGATTTTCATCCCTGAATGAGGACAAAATTATGGAGGAGTTATAATTACAGTTGTCTTGCAATTCTGAAAATGCCTTCATTAAGTCCCTAGTACTCTAATACAATGACCCTCACCCATCCTCATATGCATTTCAAAGAACTCTTCCCACACGGATGCTTCCTATATACTGTTTATAGACAGTTCTTTCAACTCATCATAAGTGAACTAGCAACATTAACTTTTTGTATCTATGTATGGAAACTGTCGAAAGTATGGAAGTTTTTATTTTGCAGAAGTTTTGCACAGATCCAGAGGAAACAATTATGTGACATTACAATATGTACATTCGTAATGATAGCGTGACTAACTGGTTAGTGCAGTGCCTGAAAACTGTACATGAATTACATTTTAAACATATTAGCATTGGTGGTGCAGTGGTTAAGAGCTCGGCTGCTAACCCAAAGGTCAGCAGTTTGAATCCACCAGTTGCTCCTTGGAAACCCCATGGGTCAGTTCTACTCTGTCCTATAGGGTCGCTATGAGTTGGAATCGACTCGACGGCAATGGGTTTGGTTTTGTTTTTTTTTTAGTGCTGGGTAATATTTCCAAGTGGAAGGAACCCCTGATGTGGAAGTTGTGTTCTAGCGTTTGTTCTACCCAGGGCTTCCAACTGGTTCATTCTGGTTCGAACCCCTGCTGAGAATTTGCATTTCTAACAAGTTTCCAGGAAATTATACATAAGAATCACCTGGGAATCTTGTTAAAATGTAGATTATGATTCAG
>NW_004449919.1:0-1083 GCF_000243295.1 Trichechus manatus latirostris
TCGAAAATACCTCAAAGCTAAAACATTGACTATAGGGAAACAGATATCAGTATGTAAAAAAGGACAACATTAAAACAAAAAAGAGGGACTTAAAAACGCAGACATTGATTTTCCATATCGAGGGGAAGTCAAGGTGATATGAAGTAATAAAAGACTGGTATACACTTAGAAAAATAGGGGTAAATATTAAGGTAAACACAAAGGAAACTAACAGTGCTACAAATCAAAATAAAAAAGTGGGAAAACATGAAGAACCATCAAACACAAAATCTACAACAATGAAAAAGATTTTAAAAAAATACATAAAGAAAAATGACTCAGCACAGAAAATTAAGGGGAATAAAGAAACTGTGAACAACCCACAAAAAGAAATATCAGGATGACAGCACTAAACCCATACCTATCAATAATTACGCTGAATGTAAACTGACTTAATGCACCAATAAAAGAGATGGAGAGTGGCAGATTGGATAAAAAGAATGATCCATCTATATGCTGCCTACAAGAGATGTCCCTTAGACTTAAAGACACAAATAGGCTAAAACTCAAAGGATGGAAAAAAATATATCAAGCAAACAACACTCAAAAAAGAGCAGGAGTGGCAATATTATTCTCTGAAAAAATAGACTTTAAAGTAAAATCCACCGCAAAGGATAATGAAGGGCACTATATAATGATTTAAAAGGGTCAATACACTAGGAGGACACAACTATAATAACTATTTATGTACCCAGCAACAGGGCTCCAAAATACATAAACTGTCACAGCTCTGAAGAGAGAGATAGACAACTCCACAATAGTAGTAGAAGACTCCAACACACCACTTCTGGTGAAGGACAGAACATCCAGGAAGAAGCTGAACAAAGACACAGAAGAGCTAAATGGTACAATCAACCAACTTGATCTCATAGACGTATACTTAACACTGCAACCAACAGCAGCCAAGTATACTTTCTTTTGCAACACACATGGAACATTCTCCAGAATAGACCACATATTAGGCCATAAAGCAAGCCTAAACAAAATCCAAAACATCGAAATATTACAAAGCATCTTTTCTGACCGTAAAGCCATAAAAGTGGA
>NW_004449920.1:0-1169 GCF_000243295.1 Trichechus manatus latirostris
AGGGACTGAATTTCCGAAGGACACATGAGGATGGCAATGAAGGAAGATGTATTTGTGAGAAATAATAGAAAGTGAACATAAATGGATTTTTTGACTAATAGTGCAAGGACAGTGAGAGGAATCAAACTTTGGAGGACTCACACTTTGGAGTTTATGAGCAAAATGTTTAATTGTTAGAAAATCTGCATGCATTTTATATTTCAAGTGTTTGTTATATTTTAAGAAAATAACGATTTATATAATTTGTCCAATTAACCTAGTGATTCCAATTTAAGATGTAACTATAATTTGAAAGGTGTATGAGAATTTTATTAAATGTATCAGTAGTGTGGAATTTTAAGATCAATGATTTTACTATGGTTATAAGTGTAACTAAATATGTTTACCAGTGCTATACAAGTATTTAAGGAGCCCTGGTAGTGCAGTGGTTAAGCATGCGACTGCTAATGGAAACGTCAGCGGTTCAAACCCTCCAGCAGCTCTGAAGGAGAAAGATGTGGTAGTCTGCTTCCATAAAGATTTACAGCCTTAGAAACCCTATGGGGCTGTTCTACACGGTCCTGTAGGGTCGCTATGAGTCAGAATCGACTCAATGGCAAGGTTTTTGCTTGTTAGGGTTATTACATGTTGTGGTAGAGGCCATGGATGTGAGTCACAAAAATATACACCACTTGAAGTTTACAAGTTTCATTTAAGATGTTTTTAAATGTATAAATGTCATTTAAGATAAATGTCATTTAAGAGGTTTCACGTGGAATTGAATATTTATAGGAGACTATGCTATTAAAATTGAGTTCACCTAGCTGATTACCACGTAGAAATTGGAGAGCTGATTCTACAATTCATATGAGACAGCAAGGAATCTGGAAAAGCCAAAACAATCTGGAAAAAAAGAATAAGGTAGGAGTTCTCACACTTCTTGACTTGGAAACTTACTACAAAGGAGTGGTATTCCAAATAGCATGGTACAGGCATAAGAATAGACAAATTAATCCAATAAAACGGAGGGTCCAGAAATCAACCCATGCATCTACAGTCAACTGATTTTCAAGAAGGATGCCAAGGCCATTCAAGGGAAGGGCAGTCTTTTCAACAAATTGGGCTGGGACAACTGGATAGTCACATTCAAAAGAATGAACTTGGACTCATGCCTCAAACCATTTAGTACA
>NW_004449921.1:0-1136 GCF_000243295.1 Trichechus manatus latirostris
TGTAGATTTGTTTGTTTCGTCCCTTTTTAAAAAAAAAATTTGACTAGGTCTGAGCAGGTGTAGTGCGTGCTCTTTGTTGTTTGCTCATCTGTGTGCTCAATACTTTTCACCTCCTTCTCCAACTGGCCGGTTTAGTCACTCAGATATGATACAGCAGGGCAAGTCTAGCTGAAGAGGAGCGACTGGGATGTTTTTTATGGTTATGTGTTTGTGGCACTCACTACAGTCACAAGGGCGGGTCGGTAGTCGGTGCTGGGCAGGTTCTAGTAGGCCATGCCTGCACTACTTCGTGGTGTGAGGTCAAGCGTACAGTGCAGGTAGGCAGGATGCAGCAGGGAGATGGTTATGTGTGGAGCTAAGCTGGATATGGGAGAAAGGAGAGAGGAACAGGAGCCAAAAAACGTACAAACAAACAAAAAAGAATGCTAGGGGAGCTTGCCATTGGGATGGAGAGATGAGAGACTATGAAATGGAGAAAAACAGAAAGGGGAAGAGGAAGAAAAGAAAAGAATGAACAAATAAAAATCATAAAGGCTAAAGAACCGCAAAGTTCCCAGGGATCCCACCGATGCAGCTATGAGGTCTGGGGAAGTTGCTCTCAGGTGTCACAGCATAGCCAGGCCAGAAGGTGCAGAAGCATACAAAGCCTGGTATTCAGGTATCAGAAATAGAAGGAAGATATAGGGAGATGAGAAACTGAGCAATGTAGAAAGACAAAAAGGGAAAAAGAGGGAAAAGAAAACAAAACAAATAAAAAAAAGAACAAGAAAGGCCCCCCCCAAAAAAAGAAGGAAAAAAAAAACAGCAAAAAAAGAAATGTCCTCGGGGATCCCTCCCCACGTCTGTGGAAGCCGAAGGGGAGTTCTTTGCCAAGCAGCTCTGCCTGGCCAGAAAGTGCTCCCAACTCAAGAAAAGGAGAAGAAAACAAACAAACAATTCAAAACGAACAAAAGAACAAAAACCCAGGGATCCCACCAGCATGGTAGCCCGGACCGGGAAGCAGCTCCACACTCAAATGGAGCTCCGCAGCCCCTCAGGAAAAAGCAAAGAGGGCTCACGGAGCCAGGCACTCGAGCGAAAGGAGGGGGAGGTGGTGAGAGGCAAGCAAGAAATCCAAAGAAGCAGAAAAAAAAAAA
>NW_004449922.1:0-1155 GCF_000243295.1 Trichechus manatus latirostris
ACAATTAGCATGCCAATGAAATTTTAGTACACAACCTCTTTATGTCTCGGAAGTGCCTCAATTTAAAGGAAAGGTCCTCAACACTAATATTGGAAAATCTGTTTTAAGATTGTAGCATACAAGAAAAAGAATAGTAAAAAAGCAAGAGGAATGGGGAAATGAAAAAAAAAATTAGTGAGCTCTTGTAAGTTGCCATTCCTAAGCAGGATTAAGCCTAAAAAATCAGAAACTATCCATTTTATTCCATATCATAAATCTTCTATAGTTCAACTCTCTAGCCAATCATTATATGAAATGTTCTAACAAAAAGTGTAGTGAGATAGGAACGTTCTTCCTTTTCTCCCAAGTATATCAGTTTATTATTATTATTTTTAAGTAAGAAGTTATTTAAAGGCAGTGCAATAAGTTAATCAATATGAAATTTTTAAAAAAAGGTTAGTAATGGCCACCACTCAACATCACTACATGATCCCCACTGTTTGAGGTAACCAATGATAAGATATCTGTGGGATCTATCCACACATATCACTACATTTACAAAACCTGCATAAATAGAAATATATCTTTAAAATATTTTAAAAAAAGTAAACTTATTCTTCAATTCGTTATGAAGTTAATATGTCACAGGCATTACTCTAGACCATTGCATATAACTTTAACTAATTTATATGACTATAACACAATTTAGTCAAATATTTTCCTTTTAAAAATATCTCAGATGATTCCAGTTTGAGGACACTGCAAAAATAAACAATCTTTTATTTCTGTAGGAGAAATGTTCTAAAAGGTTTAAAACTTATGGACGTTTTCACATGTAATAAATGCTACCAAATTAGTTTTCTAAAAGTTTGTAAAAATTCATACAATCTCTAGTAATTTGATGAGTTCCCAATTCCCCACACCCTTCCCAAGACTGGCTTTGTAAACAGTGGTCAAGGCAGCTTCTATTAACTGATCTTAATATATCTAAAAATATAGGAAATGATTCTATCAAGCTTTATAAGCAATGCAACTATTGACTTTGCTTGGAATTACGAACAAATTTGTGAAGCATTTTTATCTGACTCTTAAGAGGAAAAACAAAATCTACTGTATATCTCTATAATGGGTTGATAGTGAGGCAAGAGAGAAGCAGGGCAAAAAAGATTTTAGATA
>NW_004449923.1:0-1168 GCF_000243295.1 Trichechus manatus latirostris
TCTCATTATTTCCATTCTGTTCGTTCTCTTTCCATTGATCTAGCTTCCCTTCCTCTCCGTGCCTTCTCATCTTTGCTTGCGTGTTACTGTTCGTCTCAGATATTCAATTGTTTAAAGGAAGCACACTACTCACTGGTTATATTGTTTATTTTATAAGCCAATCTGTTATTTGGCTGAAAGGTGATCCACAGAATTAGCTTCAATCCCAAGTTAAAAGGGCATCCTAGGTCGATAGTCTCAGGGGTTCCTCTAGTCTCTGTCAGGCCACTAGGTCTGGCCTTTTTTAGGAATTTTTTCATTCACGATAATGTTTCCTTAGGCATTCTTTTTTTTTTTTTGTCATTGGTAAAACTTGGTAGAGTTATTGTCTATATCATTAGACTTTCTAAATATTACTTTTGATTTTGTAGATTCTAAGGTTTTTGTTTCCAATTTCATCGATTTCTACTCATATGTTCATCATTTAAGTCCTCCTACTCACTATTTTACAAAATTTATTTTTTTCTAATCAATTTATTTAGGGGTTAGGGGAATGAATACCATGAATTTTAATATTTGTTGTTTTCAGTTATCATTCAGCTTCAGATATTTTATAATTCTGGTGCATTTAATCTCTACACCGCCTTCTTAGAATATTAAGTATTATTTTCTATATTCAATGTTTATTTAAATATGCCTTCATATTTAATGCTTTCCTTGCTCATCATTGCTTCTTGCACCTCTCTCAACTAGGATTACTTTGTGTGTGGGGAGGGACGGTCGAAAGATATTCTTTACTAAATATCTATTTACAGCAAAAGGTCCCAGTTTTTGTTTATCTGCAAATGTTTTTCATTTTCTCTCATGTTTAAAGGATTTTTTGGATATACAATTCCAAATTGATAGTTATTTTTTCTCAGACTATGGAAGCATTATTCCACCATCTTTGGGCTTATATTAAAAAAATAGTTGACAGTCTAATTGTTATTCCTTTGATAGTAGTCGATCAATTCTCTGTGACTGCTTTTAAGGTCTCTGTGTCTTTATAGTGCATTTTCACCATAATGTGTCTGAGTGCATACAACGGTTAGGTAGGCTAGATTAGGATTTCTCAACCTTTGCACAAATTGCATTTTGGGCCAGACAATTCTTTGTTGTAAGGGCTGCCCTAGCTCTTGTAGGATGTTTA
>NW_004449924.1:0-1168 GCF_000243295.1 Trichechus manatus latirostris
CAAATTTAACAAGCTGCAAGAATCCACTGAGGGACAGCAATCAGAAATCCAGAAAATTAACAACAAAATTTCAGAATTAGACGACTCAATAGAAAGTCATAGGAGAAGAATTCAGTCAATGGAAGTCAGAATTAGTGAAATTGAAGATAAAGCACTTGACACCAATTTATTTGAGGAAAATTCAGATAAAAGGATTAGAAAATGAAGAAACCCTAAGAAATATGTGGGACTCTATCAAGACAAATAACCTAGGAGTGATTGGAGTACCAGAATGGGGGGAATCACAGAAAATACAAAGAGAACTGTTGATGATTTGTTGGCAGAAAGCTTTCCTGATATAGTGAAACATGAGAGGATATCTATCTAAGATGCTCATTGAACTCCACATAAGGTAGTTCCCAAAACAAAGTCACCAAGAAATATTGTAATCTTGCTTGCCAAAATCAAAGATAAAGAGAGAATTTTAAGAGCAGCTAGGGAAAAAAGAAAAGTCATCTACAAAGAAGAGTCAATTAGACTAAGCTCGGACTACTCAGTAGAAACTATGCATGCAAGAAAGCAATGGAATGACATATATAAAGCCTTGAAGTAAAAAAATTGCCAGCCAAAAATTATATATCCAGCAAAACTGTCTCTCAGATATGATGGTGAAATTAGGTTATTTCCAGATAAACAGAAGTTTATGAAATTTGGAAAACCAAACCAAAATTACAAGAAATACTAAACAGAGTCCTCTGGTTAGAAAATCAATAACGTCAGATAACAACCCAGAATTAGAACACATGACAAAGCAACCAGGTATCACCCCAGATATGGAAGTCACAAAAGTAAATCAAAGCTAAAACACTGGAAATAGGGAAACAGACGTCAGTATGTGAAAGATGACAACATTAAAACAAAAAAGAGGGACTAAAAAATGTAGACATAGATTTTTCATATGAAGTCAAGGAGGTATAAAGAAATAAAAGACTGGTTTAAACTTAGAAAAATAGTGGTAAATATTAAGATAACCGCGAAGGAAACTAAAAATCCTACACATCAAAATAAAATAAAAAAAAAAAACAAGAAAAATATAAAGACTCAGCAAATACAAAATCAATAATAATGGAAAAGATAAAAATAAAATACTTAAGGAAAAAAAGACTTAGCACAGAAAATTAAGTGGGAT
>NW_004449925.1:0-1168 GCF_000243295.1 Trichechus manatus latirostris
TTCTGACCACCATTATAGCTACCACCCTGGTCCAATTCCCATCATCTCTCTCTAAACCAAGGAACCTTGATGGCCTAATGGTTAGGGGCTCAGGGGCTAACTGAAAGGTTGGCGATTTGAACTCACCTAGCTGCTTAGCAGGAGAAAGGCATGGTGATCTGCTCCTTTAAAGATTATAGCCTAGGAAGCCCTATGGGGTGGTTTTATTCTGTCACATGGGTCGCCGTGAGTCAAAAATCAACTTCACGACACCTAACAACAACTCTCAAAACTACAGCAGTAACCTCCACTCTTGTCCTCTACAATTTCTTTCTAACAGCCACCAGAGTGATTCTTTCACACTGTAAGGTAGATCATATCACTCCTTTGCTTAAAATGCTTCAGTCGGTTCCCAAAGCCTTTACACTGGGCTACAATGCTCTGGAGTCCCTGGGTGTTATATATGGGTATTGTACTAGGCTGTTAACTAATAAATTGGTGGTTAGGAAGAGAGGCCAGGTGATCACCATTGAAAACCCTGTGAAGTGCAGTCCTATTCTGACACACATGGGTGGGGTCACCATGACTTGAAATCTACTTGAGGGCTATCTGTTTTCATAACAGAAGCTCTACTTTCCTCCCCCCACCCCCAACTCAGTCTCATCTTCTATCCATTTTCCTCTTGCTCTCTCGGCTTCAGTAACCTTGGTCTTTGTGCAGTTCCTTGAACATGCCTCCAGGACTTTGCACTTGCTTTTCCTTCTGTCTAGAATCCCTTTGCCTGGATGAAAACATGGCTTGGTGCCTCATCTCCTTCAGACTTTTTCTCAAGCGTCACCTTCCCCATGAAGCTTCTTTTACAACTCTGTCTCTCCCTTCCACACCCCTGTGCCATTCTAGCACTTCCTATCGCCCTTCTCTGCTTTTACTTTTATCCCCGCAGCACTTACCACCATCTGACATAGCATATGTTTTACGTATTTTATTGCTTACTGCCTGTCTTCCCCAGTATAATAAAAATCCCTGAGAGCAGAGATTTCTGTCCATTTTGTTTATTGCTACCTCCTCGGTGCCTAGAAAAATGTTTAGCACAGGGTAGATCTTCAAATATAAATATTTGGCAGTTGAACTGACAAATGCCTTTAACTACTTGAGAGATTCCAATGATTTTACAACTGTATTCTTTTAC
>NW_004449926.1:0-1167 GCF_000243295.1 Trichechus manatus latirostris
GTTGGCGTGGCATCTTCCTTCAGAAGGAAGGCTTTAGGGAGGAATCTTGTGCCTCTTCCTAGCTCCCCACAATTGTGGCATTATTTGGCCTTTAGCTGCTTCACTTCAATCGCTGCCTCCGTCTTCACATGGTATTCTCTCCTGTGTGTCTGTGTCCTCTCTTCCTCGTAGAAGAACACCAGTCATTGGACTTAGCGCCACTCTCATCAAGAATGAACTCATCTTAACTAATTACATCTGCGAAGACTCTAATTCCAATAAATTCACATTATGAGGTTCTGGGTGGGCATGAATTTTTAGGGGACAGTAATTAACTCACTATAGGCCCTATCATGTCCTTTCTTACATGTGGTATTTCCCTCTATTAGACAGTCACTTATGCTGAAAACAATGACTTGGAATGAAAGAGAAAGATTAAGACACTCCGAATTTTTTTTTTTTCTCCTTTTAGTGCTTCCTTACTCATCAGGAAGGTAAAGGTAGAAAGTGTTGGTAGATTATGCATGTAATAGAAAACGAAATGAAAACAGATGGGTTAGATTTGTGTAGTATTTCTAGTGTTCTGGATGTATGAGCTAGGAAATACAATTTATGTAATTTTGATAATTCCATACATGAATTAAATACTCCAATATTTTCATTTAAGACCGGTATTGTTCAATATATTGTTGAATGGTAAAACTCATGTTAATAATTGAAAATTGTAATTTTTTCTTGAGTTAGAACAACATTAATTGCAAATTATAAAAAACTCTGACATGCCAAGAAAGAAACTTCAGAATAAAGAAGTGACTTTATATAGTATTACCTTTCTTGTAGTTACGTGCCATCGAGTTGGCTCTGACTCATAGCAACCTTATGTATAACAGTACAAGATGTTGTTTCTTCCTGCACTATCTTCATGGTTATTGGTATGTTTGTTTCAATTGTTACGGCCATTTTATCAATTCATCTTATTGAGGATTTTCTTCATCTTCCCTGACCCTCTACTTTACCAAACATGATGTTCTTTCCTAACGATTGGTCTTTCCTGATGATGAATCCAAAGTAAAGGAGCTGAAGTCTCACCATCCTCACTTCTAAGGAACATTCTGGTTGTACTTCTTCTAAGACTGATTGGTTTGTCCTTCTCGTAATTCACAGTATATTCAATATTCTTTGTCAATG
>NW_004449927.1:0-1167 GCF_000243295.1 Trichechus manatus latirostris
AAACAGCTTAAAGTTCATTTTTCCCAGATTCTTTTTTTGGGGGCGACTCAGAAAACCCCCACAACACCTGCTAATGACTACAGTCTGATAAGCCCTGGATAGCATTGGAATAGCAATGAAAAGCTTCAAAGAAAAGACACTTCCTCTTTCCACAGCATCTTGACAGTAATGAAACAAAACCCAACATCTTTGTAATGAAATAAACAACAACAACAACAAAAAAAAAAAAACAAAAAATGTGAGGAGAGATTTGGAGAAATAGATGCTGCCAGAAGTGAGGAATCCACTGATCCCCCAATCTGGGCCATCTCAAGAGAACTTGGCCACTGGCTGAGCCTGTTAAAAGCTTAAAAGTCATCCCAGGCCACGGTTAAAGAGAGAGCTTGAGCAAAACAAAAACAAATGTGATCTTCAAAGTCTTAAATGTCAACTTGAAGGATGACTTAGAAGCACTGGGATAGTCCAAGAGAACCTGCAGCTGCTCTCTCCAGCATAAGATGCTCCTTCCTTCCTTTGGAGTAGTCACTCCCTCAACAACAGATCCATCAGGGCGCAGGGGGCAGCCTCCCCACCCCCCGCCCGCTCAGATGTTTATGGATGGCTAAAGCTTCCTATTCTTTGCAACCTATTAGATTCTTCTCTTTCTCTGACCTGAACACCCTTGACAAGCAGAGGCTGCCTAGACAACCTCTGACCTCAGGCTTTTCCTTTAAGACTCAACCCGTTCTTAAGCCTCCTGCCTGGCCCCTAACCATACACATACAACCTGCTTTGCTGCCCTTTACCCTTCCAAGAGCTCAAATACAGGAGTGGTCTCCAGGCTAGACATCCAAGATGGCTGGTACCTCTCCACACTCCCAGGATAATGGACCAGAGATGATCACGGGTAATTCCCACTGGCCACCTTTTCTAGAGGTATGACATAAGGGTGACCTGAGCCTGAGAAACTCTACCCATTGGCCTTCAATAACGGCAAATATACAGCCAGATTTGGGGAGATGTCCTTTCCAAACAACACTGGCTGATGGCTAAAGAACTGAAAAATAAAAATATGGTGTTCCTTTTATTAAGGGTTAACAACATTCCTAAGGAGGCCTGGTAATGCAATGGTTAAGCACTCGTCTATTAACTGAAAGGTTGGCGGTTCGAACTTACCAGCAGCTCTGC
>NW_004449928.1:0-1134 GCF_000243295.1 Trichechus manatus latirostris
ATTGATTTAAATCTAGAAAAACAGGGGTAAATATTAAGGTAACCACTAAAGAAACTAACAATCCTACATATCAAAATAAAAAACAAGAAAAACATAAAGACTCAGTAAATACAAAATCAGCAACAATGAAAAAGATGAAAAGAAAATACTTAAAGAAAAACGACTCAGCACAGAAAATTAAGTGGGACAAAGAAACTTTCAACAACACAAAAAAAGATATCAAAATGAGAGCACTAAACTCATACCTATCAGTAATTACACTGACTGTAAATGGACTAAATACAGCAATAAAGACACAGAGAGTGGCAGAAAGAATAAAAAAAAAACATGATTCATCTATATGCTGCCTACAAGAGACACACCTTAGGCTCAAAGATAGAAACAAATTAAAACTCAAAGGATAGAAAAAAATATATCAAGTAAACAACAATCAAACTAATATTAATCTCTGACAAAATAAACTTTAAAGTAAAAGTCACTACAAAGGATAAGGAAGGACACTATATAACGATTAAAGACTCAATACACCAGGAGGACATGACCATAATAAATATTTACGCACCCAATGACAGGGCTCCAGAATACGTAAAACAAACTCCAACGGCACTGAAAAGAGAGAGACAGCTCCACAATAATACTAGGAGACTTCAACACATCACTTTCGGTGAAGGACAGAACATCCAGAAAGAAGCTCAATAAAGACATAGAAGATCTAAATGCATTAATCAACCAACTTGACCTCATAGACTTACACAGAACACCCCACCCAATATCAATCAAGTATACTTTCTTTTCCAACGTGCATGGAACATTCTCCAGAGTAGACCACATATTAGGCCATAAAGTAAACCTTAACAGAATCCAAAGCATCAAAATATTACAAAGCATCTTTTCTGACCATAAAGCCATAAAAATAGAAATCAATAACAGGAAAAGTAAGGAAAAAAATCAAACACATGGAAACTGAACAACACCTTGCTCAAAAACTAATTATAGCAATAAATGTGCACATCTAAAAAGAAGAAAGGGCAAAAATTGAAATATTAGCCCTATAACTCTAACAAATAGAAAGAGAGCAGCAAAAGAAGCCCTCAGGCACCAGAAAAAAGCAAATAATAAAAATTAGAGCAAAAT
>NW_004449929.1:0-1167 GCF_000243295.1 Trichechus manatus latirostris
TGGCCTATATAAAGAAGGCTGCGTCAGGATTGGAGGAAGACTCATTAACAACTTTCCATATGCAGAAGACACAACCTTTCTTGTTGAAATTGAAGAGGACTTGAAGTATTTACTGATGAAGATCAAAGACTACAGCCTTCAGTATGGATTGCACCTCAACATAAAGAAAACAAAAATCCTCACAACCTGACCAATCAGCAATACTATGATAAACAGAGAAACGATTGAAGTTGTCCAGGATGTCATTTTACTTGCATCCACAATCAATGCCCATGGAAGCAGCAGTCAAGAACTGAAATGACGTATTGCATTTGGCAAATCTGCTGCAAAAAAACCTCTTTCAAGTTTTAAAAAACAAAGATGTCACTTTGAGGACTAAGATGCGCCTGACCCAAGCCATGGTATTTTCAATTGCCTCATGTGTATGGGAAAACTGACAATGAATAAGGAAGACTGAAGAATAATTGATGCCTTTGAATATACTATACTATGGCTTGCCAGAAGAACAAACAAATCTGTCCTGGAAGAAGTACAGGCAAAATGCTCCTTAGAAGTGAGAATGGCAAGATTTTGTCTCACATACTTAGGACATGTTATCAGGAGGGACCAGTGCCTGGAGAAGGACATCATGCTTAGTAAAGTGGAGGGTCAGCGAAAAAGAGGAGGACCCTTAATGAGATGACACAGTGGCTGCAACAATGGGCTCAAATAGCAATGCTTGTGAGAATGATGCAGGATTGGGTATTGTTTCATTCTGTCGTATATAAGGTTGCTATGACTGGGAATCAACTCAATGGCTGCTAACAACAACAACAACATTCCTGACTCTCTATCTTCCTGTGTTACTCCAGGCCAATGGAAACCAGTTGTTTTGCCTTGGATGACATCTTAGATGGCCGCTCAGAAGCTTTTAAGAGCCCAGATGCTACTCACCAAAGTAGAATGTAGAACATTTTCTTTATAACTCTTTTATGCCAGTTGAGCTAAATGTTCTCTGAGATAAACCCACATAACAGTTTTTGTATAAATTTTTCCATGACATTGGTTACATTTTTCACAATGCGTCAACAGTCTCCTTATTTACACTGTTTGTTCTGTTTCCATTAATCTAGCTTCCCTGCCCCTCCTTAGCTTCTTTTCATCTTTGTTTTAGGGTAAGTGTTGACT
>NW_004449930.1:0-1167 GCF_000243295.1 Trichechus manatus latirostris
TATGCCCTCCTTGCCGCTTAGCCCCGCACATAATTCCACCACGTTCTCTCTGACTGGAAAGAAAAAGAGGGCCCTGCCTGTTGATCGTGTTTGTTATTCGCTCTTCTCCTTTAAGGTTTTCTTCCCATTGACTTTGGTTTCTAGAGGCTTTTCTAGGATGGGCGTAGGGCTGTGTGTGTGTGTGTGTGTGTGTGTGTGTGTGTGTGTGTGTGAGAGAGAGAGAGAGAGGGAGAGAGAGAGAATGATGCATTTATTATACTTGGGTTTTAGCACATTTGAACATGCCGCTTGATAGTTTTCATTATTTTGGAAAATTGCCAGCCCTTGTTCAAATATCCTTCATTCCCAAAGAGTCCCTCTTCCTGAACGCCAATTGAATATCTCTTTATGTGGTTGGGAAGATAAATTATAAAATTTAATATTCCCATTGATCAGTAGAAACTATCCCTCCTAGAACTTCTCAAAGTTGTTGTCCTTACCTTCTGTTTTGTGGGGTGCCATTTTGCTCCACTCACTTTGCTCTTTTCACTTATGTCCTACATTTCAGTCCATATCGCCTTAGAGTCTTTCTTTTTTATCTTTTTCTAAATCTTTTTTATTTTTGTATTTTAAATGAAGTTTACATTTCAAGTTAATCTCCCATACAAAAATTTATACATACTTTGTTATGTGGCCCTAACTGCTCTCCCCAGACTGTGACAGCACACTCCTCCTTTCCACCCCTGATTCCCCGTGTCCATTCAACCAGCTCCTCACCCTCTTTGCCTTCCCATCTCACCTTGGGACAGAAGCTGCCCCTTTGGTCTCTTGGATCTACTTAAGCTAAGAGACACACTCCTCACGAGTATCACTTTATGTCCCACAGTCTGGTCCAATCCCTGCCTGAAGAGTTGGCTTCGGAAACTGTTTTAGTTCTGGGCTGATAGAGACTCCAGGGGCCGTGCTTTCCAGGGTTCCTCCAGTCTCAGCCAGACCAGTAAGTCTGGTCTTCTTACTAGAATCTGAGTTCTGCACCCCACCATTTTTCTGCTCCATCAGGGACTCTCGGTTGTGTTCCCTGTCAGGGTGGTCATTGGTGGTAGCCGGGCACCATCTAGTTCTTCTGGTCTCAGGCTGATGAAGTCTCTGGTTTATGTGGCCCTTTCTGTCTCTTGGGCTAATACTTTC
>NW_004449931.1:0-1166 GCF_000243295.1 Trichechus manatus latirostris
GATAAATATTTATTGAAAACCTCCTACCTTCCAGGCACTAGGGATATAATGAAGAGAAAGAGAAACACATTTCCAGTCTGTTGACATTGGGGGAAAGACCATTAAACAAAAAATTTACACAGTGTCTCAAGTTCTAAGAAAGAGGAAGTTGCTGGTGTTACAGAACGACATAGCAGGGGCACTGACCCTTGTGTGTCGAGCCAAGGATGCTTTCCCAGGGAAGTAGTATTAAAGTTAAGACCAAAAGGATGAGGAGACGGCCAAGAGAAGGGGATAGAGAGGTTTCTGAGCAGAGGGCATAACCTAAGCTGAGGTACAGAAGAAACAGAACTTAATACTCAAAGAAATGAAAGCAGTTCAGTGAGGCTGGAGTGCAGAATGGCAGAGAATATAATGAGGTATGAGGCTGGAGAGGCAGGTAGAGGTCAGGTCATGAAGGTCCGTGAAACTAAATTAAGGATTTTGGATGTTGGATAAGGGCAGAAGCTATAATTTCAGAATTTTGCAGCATGGAGAATGGGCTAGAGGGGAAGAAGACTGCAGTCTGGGAAAACAGCTACAGTGAAACCTGTGAGAGCCAGAACTGGACAGGACTGCCTTGTTTTTCCAAGTCTCACAAGTATTCCGCCTTTGATAGGGTGCAGTCTTACCACTTTTCTATCACTCATGTTAGTGAAAAATATGAGTTTTCCATCTTTGATATGTTTCCCCATACACAGATTCCAGCTTTCACAGGTTTTACTGTAATAAACTATTGAACAATCCAGGTGGAGATCCCTAAAAGGTCCCAAGGTTTCTGGCTTGGGCAGGGCTTCAAATTGGTTCAACTGAGTTCAAACACCTGCTGAAAGTTTGCATTTCCACCCCAGATATATTGAATCAAAATCTACATTTTAACAAATCCCCAGGTGATTCTTCTGTATAATGAATTTTGAGAACCACTGCTATACTGAAGGAGCCCTGGTGGCACAGAGGTTAAGAGCTCAGCTGCTAACCAAAAGGTCAGCAGTTCGAATTCACCAGGTGCTCCTTGGAAACCCTATAGGACAGTTCTACTCCGTCCTTTAGGGTCACTATGAGTCGGAATTGACTAGATGGCAACGGGTTAGTGGTTCTCAGAATTGGTCCCTCGGGGAGAAACCCCGAGAGTATGGCCCCCAGACACC
>NW_004449932.1:0-1166 GCF_000243295.1 Trichechus manatus latirostris
CAGGGCAATGTGGCTTAAAGTAGCAAAAAATTGGAACACTGATGTATGCAACAATAAGAAAGCTATTATGAATAATGGTATTGATATAAATTTATCAACATGAAAATGTTCACAATATTTTCTTAATTGAAAGAAAACAGGTTACCAGTTGTATACTGTATTAAGCCATTTTTGTAAAGTATGTATGTATAAGCATAGAAGTAAAATAATAAACTATATCATGATACCGTATTTTTAAGTGCTTATGATACGCCAGGCACTGTTTAGGCATTTTACATCTATCGATTCATTTACAGTCTTAATAGACCTATGTGTTCATTCTATTATTTCCCTGTTTACAGATGACGAGATTTACGGAGAAAGTTTAAAAACTTGCTCCAAATCACACAGCTATTAAGTGGCAGTGGTCTGGAAGAATACACATCAAGATGTTAATAGAGACACCATCTCACCTCTGCAAGAATGGCACTGATCAAAAAAAACAACAACAAATGCTGGTGAGGTTGGGGGAGACTGGCACTCTCACACACTGCTGGCAGGAATGTAAAATGGTACAACCACTATGGAAAATGGTGTGGTGCTTCTTAAAAAGCGAGAAATAGAAATACTGTATGATATAGCAATCCCACTCCTAGGTATATATATATCCTAGAGAAATAAGAGCCGCCAAACAAATAGACATACGCACAGCTGTGTTAACTGAAGCATTATTCACAATAGCAAAAAGATGGGAACAACTTAAGTGCCCATCAACAGATGAATGGATAAACTATGGTACATACACGCAATGGAATACTAAGCGACGATAAAGAATAATGATGAATCCACGAAGCATGTCATGAGATGGATGAATCTGGAGGACATTAAGCGGAGCAAAATAAGTCAATCACAAAAGGGAAAATATTGTATGAGGACCATGATTATAAGAACTCTGTAAGAAAATGTCCAAATAAATGTTAATAGTATTTATTTTTGAGTGACGAGAATATAGATGAGTTTTTATTTATTTTGTTTTAAGTTATTTGTATTTTCAGTTTTTCTACAATAAACATGCCTTATTTGTGAAAAAAAAAAAGTTTTTAAAAGATGAAAGCAAGATATTTAATCAGGAAACAGAAAAGTAGGATAAAAAAGACAAAATCTGAAAGGTTGTTCTTTGAAAATAA
>NW_004449933.1:0-1107 GCF_000243295.1 Trichechus manatus latirostris
AGGTGATATCAAGTGAATTTTTGACTCCTAGTAACCCCATATGACAGAGTATAACTGTCCTATAGACTTTTCTAGGCTGTAATCTTTACGGGAACAGATTACCATTATCAGTTATTTCTCCTGGGGTGCTGCTGGATGGGTTCCAACTGCCGGTCTTTAGGTTAGCAGCCAAGAGCGTAACCACTGTGCCACTAGGGCCCCTTTATAATATATACATATATTATAAGATCGTGAGTTTTTGGCAACAGCATGTAGGATAGGGTAGGCAGAATTTATATCTCATACATTTGCATTCTCAGTGCATAACATGTTATTTGATATAATAGGCGTTCAATAGATGTTTATTGAATAAATGGAATAATAGAATGTTAACCTAAATTTTCCAAGGGAGATCACATTCACAGTTGTAACTCAAACGTCACTGGCTTGCTGTATTTACTTGCATACTGCAAAATTTCCAGTTCCCTATTCCTCTGTGAGGAGTCTTTTGGAGGTGCAAACAGTTAAGTGTGTGACTACTAACTGGACTGCTAAAGGTTGGCAATTCAGACCCATCCAGAGGTGCCTTGGAAGTAAGGCCTGCCAATCTGCTTCTGAAAGTTCACAGCCTTGAAAGCCCTATGGACCGCAGTTCTACTCTGTAATGTAGGGGATCGCCATGAGTCTAAATCAACAGTTTTTTTGTTTGTTTTGTTTACTTTCTTCGTGTGTGTTATATATGGGCGTGAATCATGTGGGCTATAAAAAAGTGTTGCAAATAATTTCTACGAAACTATTTGAGATGGATGTCAGTTTTCCTTTGACTTTTGTTTCCTAATAAGTACAAAAAATAAAAATAAAAACTACTGGTACACTATGAGTACCATCTACAAGGACACAGACTTCTTGCTTAGGGCATTAACTTCCCAAAGCTGGAAAAACCTTAAGCTGCCAGAATGGTAATGTGTACCCTTCAGCAATACTGTTCAGGTGCTATACTATTTTCCAGGCAGAAATGGAGACTATGTTCTTTCTAAATCTGTGACAGACACCATCACTATTCATTCATTTATTCAATTAACAAATATGGCTTCTCTGTACCAAGCACTGTTCAAGGCACTGGAGATG
>NW_004449934.1:0-1166 GCF_000243295.1 Trichechus manatus latirostris
CTTCTAAGAACATTATGGGTTTTGTTCTTATATTTAGGGCATTGGTCCATTCTGAGTTAGTTTTTGTGTGTGGTATGATGTATGGGTCCAGCTTCATTGTTTTGTATGTAGAAATTCAGTTGTTCTAGCACCCTTTGTTGAAGAGACTGTTCTTTCCTAATTGAATAAATTTTGCACCTTTATTGAAAATCAATTGGCCATAGATGCATGGGTTTATTTCTGGATTCTCAAATCTCTTCCCCTGGTCTATATGCTTATCCTTCTGCTAGTACGACAGTGTTTTTGTTACTGTAGATTTTTATAATATCCTGACATCAGGAAGTGTAAGTCCTCCTACTTTGTTCTTTTTTTTTCCAAAATTGTTTTGGTTATTGTTATGGATTGAATATTGCTGTAAATCTTAACTTCAACCTCTGGTTATAATTCCATTTGGAAATAGATCTTTTTTGTTATGTTAATGAGATAGTATTGGTGTAGGGTGTTTTAAGTCAATCTCTTTTGAGATACAAAAGAGAATTAACAAGAAAGTGAGCAAGCATAGATGGGGAAGATAGATGCCAAGGCACATGAAGATCATCCAGGAACAAAGGAACAAGGACCTTCCTCCAGATCCTACAGAGAAAGAAGGCCGTCTTCTAGAGCTGGCACCTTGAATTCAGACTTCATCCTCCTAAACTGTGAGAAAATAAATTTCTGTTTTGTAAAACCACCCGCTTGTGGTATTTCTGTTATATCAGCACCAGATAACCAAGACAGCTATTCAGGGTCATTTAAAATTCCACATGAATTTGAGGATCGCCGTTATCAATTGGAATTTTAATAGGAATTGAATTGTATTTGTAGATCACTTTGAGTAGAATCAATATCTTAACAATATTGTCTTCCAGTCCATAAACATGGAATATCTTTCCATTTACCTACGTCTCCTTTAATTTTTTTCAGCAATGTTTTATGGTTTTCAGTGTAAAAGTCTTTCATCACATTGCTTAAATTTATTTCTAGGTATTCTCTTAGATGCTGTTGTAAAAACAATGATATTATTAATTTTCTTTTCAGATTGTTGCAGAAGTATAAAAATACAACTGATTGCACATCACAATTTTTATGAATTAATTTATTAGCTGTAGTAGCTTCCTTCAGCCTATAGAAGTTTCTTTAGCAATTTT
>NW_004449935.1:0-1158 GCF_000243295.1 Trichechus manatus latirostris
GTAGAAGGCACACATTCTTTGTGTGAAAATATGGTAGTGCTGGAAGAGACACTCAAAATACAACCAGTTGACTCAAAGGAGAGTCAACCTTAATGATGTGGATGAAGCAAAGCTTTCAGGACCTTTATGTTCTGATGTGGCATGACTCAAAATGAGAAGAAACAGCTGCAAACATCCATTAATAACTGGAACTTAGAATGTAGGATGTATGAATGTAGGAAAATTGGAAGTCATCAAAAATGAAATGAAACACATGAACATTGATATCCTGGGCGTTAGTGAGCTGAAATGAACTGATATTAGCCATTTTCAGTCAGATAATCATATGATCTACTCTGCGGAGAATGACATATTGAAGAGGAACTGGGTCACATTCATGGTCAAAAAGAACATTTGAAGATTTATTCTGAAGTACAGTGCTGTTGGTGATAGGATAATATCCATATGCCTTGACTCGATGGCAATGGGTTATGGTTACAAGGAAGACCAGTTGATACAACTATTATTCAAATTTACACACCAACCACTAATGCCAACGATGAGGAAATTGAAGATTTTTACCAATTTCTGCAGTCTGAAATTGATCAAACATGTAGTCAAGATGCACTGATAATTACTGGTGATCAGAATGCGAAAGTTGGAAACAAGAAGAAGGATCTGTAGTTGGAAAATACGGCCTCAGTGATAGAAATGACAAGGGAGATCGCATGATAGAATTTTGTAAGACCAACGACTATTAATTGCAAATACCTTTTTTCTACAACACAAATGGCAACTATGTACATGAACTTCTCCAGATGGAGTACACAGGATTCAAACTGACATCTGTGGAAAGAGACAATGGAGAAGCTCAATATCAGGAGTCAGAACAAAACCAGGGGCTGACTGTGGAACAGACCATCAACTGCTCATATGCAAGTTTAAGTTGAAAGATGACTTTAGAAAACTAGTTTCTTTGAGGCTCAAGGTTCAAAAAGATACTTAAGGGCAAATGGCCTGGGTGGGTTACCCCAACTCCATGGACCCCAGAAATTTGGATTCTAGGAGAAATAAAGGTCTCTCACCTTCCATACCCAGAGATTATAGAAGTGTTCATGCATATTATCTCCTAAACCCTGGAGATGTAGTGGTTAAGAGTTCAGCTGCTAACCAAAAGGT
>NW_004449936.1:0-1166 GCF_000243295.1 Trichechus manatus latirostris
CAATTAATGAATCAATATTGACACATTATTATTATCTAAAATCCATAATTTATTCATATTGCCTTTGTTTTTCCCTATTGCCCATTTGAGATCCCATCTAGGATATCCATTACATTTAGTTGTCATGATTCCTTAGGCTTCTCTTGACTGTGACAATTTCTCATACTTTCCTTATTTTCGATGACCTTGACAGTTTGGAGGAGTAGCAGTCAGATATATTGTAGAATATTACTTTACTGGAATTTTTCTGATATTTTTCTCGTGATTAGACTGGGGCTATGTGTTTTGGGGAGGAAGACCACAGAGGTAAAGTGCCATTTTCATCACATCATATCAACAGCACATACTATCAATGTGCTTTATGACTGTTGATCACCTGGCTGAAGTAGTGTTTGTTAAGTTTCTCAAAAGTAAAGTTAGTCTTTTTTCCCCCCACTTTCCAAACTATACTTTTTGAAAGGAATTCACCATGAGCAGGCCACACTTAAAAGTAAAGAGTTTGCTCCCCCTCCATTAGGGTGGAGTATCCACATAATTTATTTGAAATTCTTCTACATGGGAGATTTGTCTGTTTTCCTACATTTATTACTTTATTCAATCATTTATTTATATCAGTCTGGACTCACGGATAGGTATTTTATACTTTCTGTCAGAATCCAATACTAATTTGTTTAATTTGTTGCTCAAATTGTTCTAGCTTTGACCATTGGCTCCTGTGTCCCTTTGACACTTCCTCATTAATGTGTGTGTGGGGGGGGTGAATGGGTGTGTGTGGGTGTGTGTTTAGCACTTTCTTACTTTCTGGCCCTGTAAGATGCTCCAGGCTCACCTTGTATATTTCCTGACCCCCAGTCCTAGAATTGGCCATTTCTGCAAGGATCCCTCATTCCTTTTATTAGAGAAAAAAAGAAGTACTTACGTGTATCCAAACTGTATACATGCACATATCTATAAATTTTTTATATGTAGACATCTGTATCTAAATTATTAAGTTAAACATGAGTTCTTACTGATGCCTCCAACTCTAACCCATTGCCACATGGATCATTCTAGCCTCCTCCCCTTGATCATCTGTAAATTTCCACTTTGACAGCGAGAAATCGGGCTCCGACCATCTGTCAGCCATTTACTTAATTATTTAATTCCAGTATACATGTATAACAACA
>NW_004449937.1:0-1166 GCF_000243295.1 Trichechus manatus latirostris
AGAAACTTTTGTCTATTTTGTTAACTGCCATGTCCCCAGAATTCAGAACTATTATGGCACAGAGCAAGTACTCAACAAAGATTTATTGAATAGCTGAGCAAATTTTGAAAGACTGAAAGTATCACTTGCTAGAGCGAATAACTTAATTACCTTCTACTATGTGCCATTCTCTGCACAATCTATTTTATACATATTAGCTTGAGTAATCACTATGCAAACCTTCTAAGAAAGGTAATACTATCTTCATTTTAATAATGAGAAATTGGAGGTTCAGATATATTAAGTAAGTTGTCCAAAACCAAGCTGACTTCAAACCACAGGCTTTTGCTATTATGGCATAGCATAATCTCCTACAGGGTAATGGTTCTGAGAAAACTTTTCCAATGGAAAAAATCTTTTTCATACAAGATAAGGGAAGGCCATGTTCACATTACCTCATTTTTTCAAATGGCAAGGAAATTCTAATCTTCAAACTTCAGATTCATAACTTGAAGTACACTCTATGTTCTGTTGGCTATATAGAAATAGAAGAATAATTATCTTTTCTCTGTAATGATATTTATCGTGTCTGTGTATAAAATATATTTTGAATACCTTGTATATTTCCTAGTTGAAGGAAAATTATAATGGATATACCTGAGAAAGAAAAACAATGATATCGATAATAAAAAACATTAGGAGAATAAAAATGAGTAATATATTAAAGGTTCTATTGCCAGAGAAATTGGGCAAAAGAGAACAGGTAAAAGATAGAGGGATAGAGTGAAGAGAAGGAAAGAAAAGATAGAGAGAAATAGAGAGAGGCAGAAACAGAAAGAGAAACGGAGAGAGAGATATTAAGAGATATATTAATGCAGTGAACATTAGGGTAAACGAAGAGTTTCATTCTGAGAGCACTGCGTTCAGTGAAGTAATTTACATTAGAGTACACTAAACTGAAGTCTCTTCTGACTTGATTCTGCTTTAAATTAGTTCAAGTCTTCACTATGCTTTAAAACTTATCACTAGTTAATTTATAAATCATTGATAGCATTAATATCCTGTCCAGCATAAAGGCTAAGTATAAATTTATATTCCCCAGGTCAATGTAATTAATACAAACTATGACATGCTAATCAAGGTAAAACGTGTTCCTTTTTACAAACATATCATACAGTGATAAAACT
>NW_004449938.1:0-1166 GCF_000243295.1 Trichechus manatus latirostris
GCTTCCAGACTATAAATAGGTATTTTGGAAGAACTCTCACTTCACTCTTCCTGTCGCCTGACCTACAGAGTTTAGAACATAAGCCTGAAGGAGTCTTCAGCCTGTCACCTGACCTAAGAATTTTGTATTTATCAAATACCCACATTTGTGTGAACCAGATCCTTGAAGTAACTTTCTCTCTCTCTCTGTCTCTCTCTCTCTATAAATATATATATAGTACAGACACACTCACACACACACATATATATATATAACACATACATATATATGGAGCCCTGATTGCGCAGTGGTTAAGAGCTCAGTTGCTAACCAAAAGGTCAGCAGTTCGAATCCACCAGCCACTCCTTGGAAAGCCTACGGGCAGGTCTACTGTGTCCTACATGGTTGCTATGAGTTGGAATCGACTCGACGGCAAAGGGTTTTTTTTGGTTTTTATGGTCACTGGTTCTCGTTCTGTTTCTCTAGAGAATCCTAACTAAGACACCATCCGAACAACTATAGGGAAATGTTTGGCTCACCAGCTGAAAATCTGGTATTGCTCAACTTCAGTTGGTTTTCCTTGTTTGTTTTTTTTATCTCCAGCTTTTGAGTGTGTTATTAAAATTTAAATAAATATCTTTTTTTGTTAAATTTTGTAATACCTGTTGAGTTACTGGACAATAGTTTGTGTATTTTGAAACCAGAGTTAGGGTTGTCAATCCAAGCCATTCATTTATTTAGCCATTCATTCAACATTATTGACCATTTGCTCAACAATGTCTTGAGCAAAATAATGAAAATTTCTATCTTCTTTCCTTTGTAGATCTCACAGCTAAGTAACTCTTATAATTCAATAGGATAAGCGCTATTGTATGTCTATTGGCACTTATATAGACAGTGCTTATAAATAAAACTAAAAATTAATACAATTGCGGTCATGGTTTGAATTATGTCCCCCCAAAAATGTGTATATCAGTTTGGCTGGGCCACAATTCTTGGTACTGTGTGATTTTCTTCTATGTTGTAAATCCTGCCTCTATGATGTTAATGAGGGAGGATGGGTGGCAGTTGTGTTAGTAACCCAGGACTGGATCTACAAGACTGGATTGTGTCCTGAGGCAATCTCTTGAGATATAAAAGACAGAAGTGAGCAGAGAGACGGGGGAACTCATACCATCAAGAAAGCA
>NW_004449939.1:0-1119 GCF_000243295.1 Trichechus manatus latirostris
TCTTTAGATTTCTTCCTTATCTCTCACGACCTCCCTCTCCTTTCTCTCAAATACCTGGCTCCGTGTGCCATCTTCACTTCTTCCTGAAAGGCTGCGAAACACCACTCGACTGTGAAACTGCTTCCCATCCCATGCTGCCATACTGGTGGGACCCCCAGGGCTTTCTTTGTTTGTTTGTTCTGATTTGTTCTGTTTTGATTTGTTTGTTTTCTTTCTCTTTTCTCGGCTTGGGAGCCCCTTGTAGCCGGGCAGTACTGCACAGCTTGGGAGCTACTCCCTTAATCTGTGCAGACACACAGTGATATCCCTGGGGGCATTTCTTTTTTTGTGTGTTTGTTTTGTTTTGTTTTGGGGGATTTATTGGTTTCTTTGTTTTGTTTTCTTCTCTTTTTCACTTTTTGTCTTTCTTCATTTCATTTCTCGTCTTTCTATACTTACCTTCTCTTCCTGTCTCCTGAATACTTGGCGCTGCATGACACCTCTCCCCCTTCTAGCCAGGCTGTACTTCATGGCATGGGAGCAACTTCCCCAGTCCTAGCAGTCACACCAGTGGGATCCCTGGGGACTTTTCTTTTTTTTTTCTCTCTAATTTTTATTTATTCATTTTTTTCTTTCACCTGTTTTCTTTTTTTCTTTTACACTTTTTCTTTTTTTTCTTTTTGTTTTTCTCCATTTATCAGTATCTCATCTCTCCACTCAAACAGCATGCTCCCTTAGCACAATTTTTTGTTTGTTTGTTTGTTTACTTGTAGGCTCCTGGACCTCTCTCCTCTCTCCCCTACCCATCTTAGCTCCGCACATCACAATCTCTCTCCTCCTTCCTTCCTACCTGCACTGTGCACTGAACATCACACCTCTAAGCAGCACAGGCACAGCCTAACAGAACCTGCCCTGCACTGATTCCCGGCCCGCTCTGTTGGTCCCAGTACGTGCCACAAACTACTCATCCCAGCAACTTACCTTCAGAAGGACCTGCCCTGCTGTACCATACCTGAGTGACTGACCCTGCCCATAGGAGAAGGAGGTGAAAAGTATCGTGCCTACAGATGAGCAAACAACAAAGAATGCACAGCCTGCCTGCTCAGACATATCCAAATAAAACAAAAAAGCAGGGTGAAA
>NW_004449940.1:0-1165 GCF_000243295.1 Trichechus manatus latirostris
TAATCTTTAGGTTAGTAGTTGAGCACAAACCATTTGTGGACCTGTGAGAAAAGGATGAGGCAATCTTATGTGCCAGTCATCTTTATTGGTAGGTGTTTGCAGGGATGTTCCTATGACTTTTTACTCATCATTTGCTCAAGGTCATTGTTGCACACTGAAATTCTTCCCCTGCACCCTCTGCTCTAATTGCTCTGACCCCTCCCCCTGCCTCAACAACCAACAAATACACACACAAACAACCTGGCATTATCTTCCTAAAGGATTCCAAACTCTACACCCTCCCTTGCTTACCTATGCCCAGGTGTGATGGTCCTGACAGTTCTTCCTCATATCTGACTGTAATTTCTATGCCTTTTTAAGTTCATTTTCTCTGATTTCGTCTTTTAAGGACACACAATACACTACCCCCTCTCCCCTTTCTTTCCATCACCTCACATAAACCCATATAAAAAGATTTTTAAAAATTTAACCTGTATGGAGTTGTTCCCTCCAGCACACTCTCCTTGAGGATAGTTATGAGATTCAGAAATCCATATGTTCATATTGTTAGGTGCCATCGAGACAGTCCCGACTCATAGTGACCTTATAGGAAAGAGTAGAACTGCCCCATAAGGTTTCCAAGGAGCGGCTGGTGGATTCGAGCTCTTAACCACTATGCCACCAGGGCTCCAAAATCCACATATCTCATCTAAATTGGCCCTTTATGACCTGGTTCAAACACCTGTCATGCACAGATTGCTTCTCTTTGGGAAGTACACATGGGTGTGTTTTCCTTTTTAGTGCATAGTATTATTATGCAGGAGGCACTAGGAGGCCCAAACATTAAGCATTCTATTACTAACCGAAAGGTTGGTGGTTTGAACCTACTCAGAGGCACCTCAGAAAAGAAAACCCTATGGTACACAGTTATATTGTGCATACATGGGGTCATCATGAGTTGGAATTGACTGGAAGGCAACTGATTTGGTTTCCTGGTTTATTATCATGCAAATATCTCAGTGAACTGTACAGCTCATCATTTCTGGATGTTGTCTATTGGTCAAACAAGCCAAAATGCTATTTCATGGATTTTTTTCCTACCATCAAAATTTCTCCCTCTTGAAAATCCAACACCTCTACAACAAAAAGACAAATAATCCTATGAAAAAATGAGCAAAGGAAATGA
>NW_004449941.1:0-1135 GCF_000243295.1 Trichechus manatus latirostris
GCTGTTGAAATGGGCTCACATAAGTCTATGCAGGTGTGAAGGGCATTCAAAATCCTTGAACCTCTTATGCCTGTGCCTAGGCAAAGGAGCTGTGCCTACCCTGAGTTCCTGGCTTAGGGGAGCCAGCAGATAATTTTTCCCTGTTTGTTAATTTGTTCCCTCTCCTAGGCCGAGAGAATGGCACAGGGTGCGTGATGGGTCATACTTCCAGCCCAGGGGATGCAGCAATAGCTGACGCCGGCCTGGGACGCGGTGCAGAGTGCGGAGGGGGAGGTAATTAGGAGAGAGTTTTTTTCCCAAACGGGGTGTTATTTGATCTGCGCTGTAGGCCAAACGCAAATACTTATCTTTTACCGATTGAGTGCCGCTTTTCACTGGTTATGGATGCCCAAGTAGACTCTCTGCCACTGGGTCTCTCCCGATGTAGAAAACGCCTCCCAAGCTCCATTGCTTGCTTCCCTGCAAATGCTAGCTGATCCAGCCTGAAGGGCTCCTGCTCTCGCCGGATCAGTTCTGGCAACTCCTCACTGCTTCCAAACTCTCTCTCCCTCCCCGCCACTCAGTCTGATTCCTTAACTTTGCCTTTGATGTTCAGGGCTCCTAGATTGTCATATATAATCGATTCACTTGTTTTTTTGGGTCTTTGTTTTAAGAGGGATGACAGAGAGCATGTGACTACTCTGCCATCTTGGCCCTGCTTACAAAAACTTAAATTCTTAAAAAAAAAAGAAGCCAGACAAACTGGAACAGCAGAGAACCGAGGACTCACTAAGACTATTGCCCTGAGAGACTCTTTTGAGTCTAGAACTGAATCTACTCCTAGAGATCACCTTTTAGTAAAATAGAAGAGTCCCACACAAAATAAAGGATATTACCTAAAATATTGGTGGTCTTACTTAAAAACCGTCAGTATGAGACCCAAAATGTCAACAATTACTCAAAAACAAAGATGAGAAAATAAGGGTGCCGGGAAACTGGAGTATTGGAAATGGAACAAATGAAACACAATTAAAGAAAATGTTGACACATTGTGATAAATGTAGCTAATGTTACTGAATAATTTGTGTGGAAATTGTCAAATGGGAACCTAACTTGCTATGTAAACTTTCACTCAAAACTCAATAAAATATTATTT
>NW_004449942.1:0-1165 GCF_000243295.1 Trichechus manatus latirostris
GCAGAGAGACAGGGGGATCTCATACCATCAAGAGCGCAGGGAGCAGAGCAAGTCCTTTCGACCGAGGTCCCTGCACCGAGAAGCTCCTAGTCTGGGGGAACACTGATGAGAAGGCCTAGAGAGAGAAAGCCTTCCCCTGGAGCTGTTGCCCTGAATTGGGACTTTTAGCCTACTTTCACTTGTGGTATTTCTGTTATAGCAGCACTAGATGACTAAGACAGCCTAATCTTGTCTCTCAGAAATGGTATGCAGAAGAGGCTTTCTACTTGAAATTAGCATTGTCCAGGTGGCAGTGGATCAGATGGCTCCTTGTTCCCTGCCATAAGGGCTCTTGCTGATAGGAGGGAGTCAGAGCAGATTGGGTACCTGAATGGCTCTGGGTGGCTCAAAGTGGCTACTTCCCTCCTTCGGAAAAAAATGCCCTTGTTTTCAGAGTGGCCCCTGTATCTCCATGGCTGGTGAGGCAGCTGCTTATGACCTTGGAGCCTGCAGGGGAGCACTGGGCTTCTGTGGCCAGCACTGCCCCTGCTGACCTCTCCCAGCCAGGCTGACCAAGTACCCTGGGCCTCTCCACTCCACAGCCCACTAGCTAATTCAGGAGACGTGACTAAGAAAAGGAGAAACAATGAGATGAGGGGAGGAGGAGAAGGGTAGATAGAAGAGGAGGAGGGGAAGGGTACAAAGAAGAGGAGGAGGGGAAGGGTAGAAAGAAGAGGAAGCGGGAAAGGGTGGAAAGAAGCGCAGGAGGGAAGAGGACTCCCTTGGTGGCACGTAAATTTCTCACACTTTAGAGGTCTCTTCCTTTCTCTCCCCTGATTAGTTTCTTAGTGTTCATTAGGTCCTGTGATGGCAGCAGCCACTGTTAAATGCAAAGACTACTGCCCTAGAAGGTCATATCAGGCCATTTATTCAGAAATACCAAAATACTAGAGCCAGCAAATTTCAGAAGCTTCTGCTGGATTTCCCCAAGGTACGAGTGTGTGTGTGTGTGTGTATGTGTGTGTTGTGTGCAGGAGAAATATGCGACAGTCTGCTTCCATAAAGATTTACAGCCTTGGAAACCCTACAGAGCAGTTCTATTCTGTCCTATAGGGAAACTATGAGTCAGAATCAACTCGATGGCAATGGGTTTCGTTTTGGTTTTTTACTTCTTGAAAACCTGTGT
>NW_004449943.1:0-1165 GCF_000243295.1 Trichechus manatus latirostris
TATTGATCAGTTATGCCTCTGTTTTAAGTGGTAATGTTCCACCCACCAGAGCCAGAGAGTCTCTGCACAGTGAGTTTGATATGAATTAACTGGCATGACTTAGCTTCAAATTTACCTAGTGGACAATAGTTCAACCTGAATGCTCTTGTACTTTCCCAGGGAGTGGAAAGAAAGCAAACACTACCTGCTGGTACTTATAATCATGAGGATTTCCTCAACCTGCTCCTTGGAAATAGTAAAACTCTGCATCTCAGCCTCAAGAAAAGCCTTTAATATAAAAACCCATAAAGAAATGATGCATGACGAACATTTTAGTATATTCTTTTTTATTTTGTTTTGTTTTTTTCAGGCCATTCAAGTTCCAGACTGGATTTTCTTAAATATAGATTCACAAAAAACTACCTGCCAAAGAAGCAAATCAAATAACAAATATTTTCTGAGCCCCTATTACATGAAAGCATTACTAGCCATTATAAGAAAGCTCTTCCGTAAGATCTATATGGCTATTTCCAGGAGTTTGTAGCACCGATAAACACCATACATCTAAGAGCTTTGTGTAATGACCATATTGTTGCACACGAGGCTTTCCTGTGTTGCCCTTTATTGCTAATATAAAATGAAAGGGTTGTTGCTGTAAGGAAAGAAATGGATCAGGAAACAATGTACACTACATACAAAAGAAGTACAACTTCTCTAAGATTTGCTTAATACTTTAGTAATTTCATCGGCTTCAGCTTCTCTTTCGCCGAAGGGAAAAAAGCAAAGACCATAGAGTGCCATTTTCTTCTATGTGACTTTACCCAAAGCTGATTCCACACCAAACAAACTTACTTTTACTTTGTCTGGATTCAGAGGAAGGTTCCCTCCATTGCAAATAGAGCACTTATTTTCCAATTCCTGGGTCTACCATTAGCTATCAACTAACCTTGGGTCAGTCATTTTCTAGTTCCCTCATATATAAAATGCAGGTTTTGAATGAGATAAGGTCACCAAACCCTTTCAAGGGTGGAATACTATAATCTGTGATTTTCAAAATTTATTTTTAGTCCACAAAAGATACATTGGCATTCACTCTATAGGCTTATTTTTTACCCTGCAATATGGCCAAAAACTTCCTATGGATGTGTCAGAAAGTTTAATACATGCTTGTAACCGATTAATTGTT
>NW_004449944.1:0-1110 GCF_000243295.1 Trichechus manatus latirostris
TTCTGTGATGACACTATTTCTTGTTGCTCAATATATAAACACTGTAAGACATAGTCCCTACCTTCTATTTGAATAGATAAATATATATGTAATTCAAAAATTACAATATACTAAGGTAAATGAGAGGAGACATATTTGCACATCGTGCTATGAGAACTTATAGGAAAATCATTCAATCAAAACTGAGGAAAAATTAAGGGAAGTTGAACATGACAGCCTTCACAGAAGAAGTTACATCTTATATAATGAACTGGGTTGAGTTAGCTGATAGGGACTGCTTTGAGGTAAAGGAAACAATAAAAATTGATATGGCTAAATAATGATATATAAAAGGATAAATGGAAAACTAGAGATAAAAAAGAATGTACAGGTAAGCAAGGCTCAGATTAGGAAGGATCTTATATTTTATGCTAAGGATATCTATTTTGTTGGGGGTGATGAAAAATCATATTGTGAAATTTCAAGAAGAGAGATGAGATATATAAATTTGTCTCTTTCCTTTTTTTATCTCACAATGCATGACTATTTCTATTAAAACTCAGCTTCTTAAGCTCTCACATGCAAAGTTGTTCATGGAATAATATAGTTCCTCTTTTACACGTATTTGGAATTTAATAGAAGTTTCCTGGAGATACAATGTCTTTACTCAAAGGAACAATCTCTATTGGTGAAAAAAAAGACACTAATATGAGGAAGTAGGATTATGATTTGAGGCAAGGCAATCTCTTCTTTTGTTCTTCAAATAAAACCCAACCCTACCCCATGCTGTGTCTGTTCCTCTGATCTATATGAAAAGTTAGTCCTATTCTGCTGAGCACTATGAGTTCTTAAGATGATTACCGAAGATACTATTTTCTCAAGTCCTCAAGCCCCGACTTCCTCCTAGGTCGAGCTGCATTACAACATGTGCTTGGTTCATGATGTTTCACATAAGGTAGGTTCATGGTGTGTCAGTGCTGGGAGCTGGGAGACAATAGTTTCAGGATGATGCTACAGCACAGCAGTATCCTCCATGGAGCATCAGTCACAGCATTGAGCTGTTCTCCTTTTCCAGATGACCTCAATACTCATGGTCTCTACGAGGGTGAACAAGAAGATCAAGGCATTTCT
>NW_004449945.1:0-1153 GCF_000243295.1 Trichechus manatus latirostris
GGGGGGGTGGGGGTGGGAGGGACCTCAAACCATCAACAAAGCAGTGCCGGGAGCAGAGTACGTCCTTTGGACTGGGGTTCCTGCGCAGAGAAGCTCCTAGTCCGGGGGAACACTGAAGAGAAGAAGGCCGACAGAGAGAAAAAGGCTTCCCCTGGAGCCAACGCCCTGAATTTGGACTTTTACCCTCCTTTAACTGTGAGGAAATAAACTTCTCTTCATTAAAACCATCCACTTGTGATGTTTCTGTTATAGCAGCACTAGATGACTAAGACACTATTTCTTACAGTTTGGTCCCCAAAAGGAATCCATGCCAAAGACTAGCATCCGTGTCTGAATCCACTCAGGTCTCCATCACGTGAGGACAAGAGTCTCAGTTTTCTTTTAACCACTGTTTTAGTGCCTCCAGATGGACTTATGCAACACTGCTTCTGAGGCACTCTTGCCAAAATATCAAGCCTGAATGTGATGAAGTCTCTAGATCTAACTCCCAATCTACAAGAAAGGCACAGGACATGGGAGTGTGTTATGGAGCACTAATGGGATGAAACCAGCAACATCCAGCATGTGGGAGACTCTAAGAACGAAAGACTCAATTATCACAAGAACAAGAGAGAGACAGAGGGTGAGTTTTACAGAGCAGGAACAGCCATATCAACCAATTGTAATACATGAGATTATATGGGCTGCTGAGTTGAAGAAAACATTAGTATTTATGAGAAAATAAGGGAAATTTTATCTGGGAATGAATGTTGAAGATTTTAAGGAAGTGTTAGTAATTAGTGTCTAGGCATGATAATGCCATGTTTTGTATATTTAGAGCAGTATTTTCAAGGTGTCTTTATCTTTGAGAGATATATTCTAGAGTAAGTGTGGATTAAGTGATTTGCCTCAAAATAACCTGGAGGGGCAGGGGAAGTTGCTGGGTGCAGATGAATTAAGATTGACCAAGAATTCATAATTGTTCAAGATGGGTGATATCCACATGTTGGTTCTTTAGAATAGTCTATCTCGTCTTGTATCTGTTCAACATTATTTATAACAAAAAGTTTTTTTTTTAATGTTCAAAGCCACGTGTAAAAATGGGGTGGGGATGTCTGACCTCGTCTAACTTCAGGAGGGGGAGGAGAGAGACTCACCATCAGCATCAGCCCAA
>NW_004449946.1:0-1132 GCF_000243295.1 Trichechus manatus latirostris
TGCCAATAGTCAAACTAGCTCATACAAACAGCCTATTTGGGCATAGCAAAACAAGAAGCTAGACACAGTAAGCAAACATAAAATAAATAAATATAATAACTTATTGATGGCTCGGAGACAGCAGTCAATAGCAAAGCACATAAACAGGTAATCCATGATGGCTTCAGCAAGCTCCCAAAATAAAGACTCTAGAAATTTTCCAGAGGAGAAAAATTTCTTGGAATTACCAGAGGCAGAATAGAAGAGATTAATGTACTGAGATCTTCAAGAAATTAGGAAGGAAATTAAGCAAAACACAGAACATGCAACAGAAGAAATTAAAAAGATTAGAGAAGAGCATAATGACAACCTGAACAAGCTGCAAGAATCCACAGAGGAACAGCAAACAGAAATCCAGAAGATGAGCAATAAAGTTACAGAATAAGACAATTCATTAGAAAGTTATAGGAGCAGAATGGAGGCAATGGAAGACAAAATTAGTGAGATTGACGATAAAGCACTTGAAAAAATTTTATTTGAGGAAAAATCAGATAAAAGGATTTAAAAAAATGAAGAAAACCTTAGAGTTATGTGGGACTTTATCAAGAAGAATAACCTACAAGTGATTGGAGGATCAGAACAGTGGGGGTAACAGAAAATACAAAGAGAATTGTTGAAGATTTGTAGGCAGAAAAATTCCCCGATATCATGAAAGATGACAAGATATCTATCCAAGATGCTCATTGAGCTCCACATAAGGTAGATCCCAAAAGAAAGTCACCAACAATATTATAATCAAACTTGCCAATATAAAAGATAAAGACAAAATTTTAAGAGTGGCCAGGGACAAAAGAAAAGTCGTCTTCAAAGGAGAGTCAGTATGAAGAAGCTTGGACTACTCAGCAGAGACAATGCAGGCAAGAAGGCAATGGGATGACACATATAAAGCTTTGAAGGAAAAACAAAAACAAAAAAAACAACTGCCAGCCAAGAATTATATACCCAGCAAAACTGACTCTCAAATATGAAGGTGAAATTAGAGCATTTCCAGATAAACAGAAGTTTAGGGAATTTTCAAAAACCAAACCAAAATTATAATACTAAAGGGAGTCCTCTAGTTAGAAAATCAGTGACATCAGATAACAACCCAAGA
>NW_004449947.1:0-1152 GCF_000243295.1 Trichechus manatus latirostris
GTGTGGGTCACATTTTGTATCTCATATTTTGGGGTGTGCTGGGACTCGAACCTTGTTTCAGGTTTAGAAGTTTGTGTGTGTGGGCCCTGATGAGAACCAGCAGTGTCTTGCAAGGCAACTGTTTCAAGGAAGACCATTACATGCTCATCCAGTCTTCTCAGATGGGGCTAGAAAGGTGGCTTCTACTAGCAAATAAAACTCAACGTAATTTAGGGCTTCATTGTCCCCAACTTCATCAAGATCTGTCCATATGCCTTCATTGCAATTTTCAGAATCCCATTCCTTCCCAATCAATGGCCTCAAACATCAAACATCAGGTAAGGTTGGAAATTTAATTTTTGTTGCAATTCACCCACTCATAAGAAGGGACTCTGGGTTTGGTTTTCAGTAATCTCAGCTCTGTGGCTACAGGACATAAGGTATTCTTTCAGGGCATACATGTAATCTTTCGGGTCACTTATGCAGTGTTTGAGCTTAGAATTTGAAGCTCTGAGCTCATTGTTTTACTTTCCCCTGCTTTGTACAGAGAAATTAAGAGCAACCAGACAATTACATCATACTCCTAGTTTGCCCAAAATGTCCTAAGGTATCAAGTATACGATAATTCAGAACTCTGAGTCTTATAAATATTTGAATAAGAATATCCAACTGTGATGTTTCTTTTATCTCTATTGCCACATCACACCATGCATTATGAGTGCCCTTTTTACTACTGCAGTTAGAGACACTAATGTTTTTAATCTAATCAGATTAGAGAACCAATTTTAGAAACCTCAAAAACTATTCAGAAACCTCATCCTTAAGATTCTGTTCCTCTAGAACCACTCTTGACAACAATATTAGTAGTAGTCATGCTTCTCCAGAGAACGTTCACAAGATATTGATTGACAGGTTAAATACAGGTGTCTGAGAAAATAACAAAGCCAGGATTAAGAATTTGGACTTGAGACTGGATCAATAGTGGTGTTAGAAGAGGTATGTTTCTGCTTTTCACATACTAAGTTTGAGATTTCTGTTAGATGACCAAATAGACATGTAGAGTAGGAAATTGGATATATGAATCTGGAGTTCATGGAAGAGATCTGGCTGGGACATCATTTTCTCAGTCATCAGTACATATATGGTATTTATAACTATGGGGCTGCATGAGAC
>NW_004449948.1:0-1164 GCF_000243295.1 Trichechus manatus latirostris
ACAGGTGCAGCTGAAGGGAAGTTGCTGGGACTGGCTGTTTGTGGCACGTACTAGGCCAACAGGGCAGGCCAGGAATCAGTACAGCGCAGGTTCCAGTTGGCCATGCTTGTGCTGCTTGGGGATGTGATGTTCAATGTACAGTGCAGGTAGTTAGGAAGGAGGGGGGAGATTGTGATGTGTGGAGATAAGATGGGTATGAGAAAGAGGAGAGAGGAACAGAAGCCAAAAACATACAAATAAACAAAAAAGAGTGCTGAGTGAGCTTGCTATTGGAGTGAAGAGATGAGAAACTGAGAAATGGGGAAAAACAAAAAGTATAAGAAAATGAATAAAAATTAGGAAAAAAGAAAGAAAAGCCCCCAGGGATCCCACCGGTGTGGGTGTAAGGACTGGGGAAGTTGCTCCCAGGTCGTGAAGTAAAGTGTGGCTAGAAGGGGTGGAGATGTCACACAGACCAGGCATTCAGGAGACAGGAAAAGAAAGTAAGTATAGAGAGAGAAGAGAAACTGAGAAATAAAAAAAGACAAAAAGGGAAACAGACAGAGAAGAAAACAAAACAAAGAAACAAACAAAAAAGCAAATAAAAACCAAAAACAAGAAAAAAGAAATGCCCCCAGGGATCCCACTGTGCGTCTGTGCAGAGTAAGGGAGTAGCTCCCAAGCCGCACAGTACTGCCTGGCAAGAAGGGGCTCCCAAGCCAACTAAAGAAAAAGAAAACAAACCAACCAACCAATCAAAACATAAACAAAAAAAGCTCCAGGGATCCCACCAGTGTGGCGGCACATGCCAGGAAGCACTTTCACAGTTGGGCAGTGTTTGCAGCCTTTCAGGAAGAAGCAAAGATGGCACACGGAGCCAGGTAGTTGGGGGGGGGGTGGTTGGTGAGAGGTAAGGAAGAAATCAAAAGATGCATAAAAAAGCAACACCAGCAGCCAACAAGTGGCACTCAGGGAGCTGGCCAGTACGGGCAGGTGGACTCCAAGCAGCACAAGGGTGAAGCCAGTGCTTCCCGGCCAAGAGACTGTGGCTGCAGGAAGCAGAGGAGGCCAAGTCGGGGTGAAGAAGGTTGGGGGTGTGGGAAAGCGTATATTGCTGATTACCGATTGTTCTGTCTCCTGCTGGAAGCTCCATGAAGCTGCTTTCTCGTACCCTGGTCGCTGATC
>NW_004449949.1:0-1164 GCF_000243295.1 Trichechus manatus latirostris
CCTGAAAGTATGGCCCCTGGACACATTTTTAGCTCAGTAATGAAGTCACTCCCGAGGTTCACCCTTCAGCCAAAGATTGGACAGGCCCATAAAACAAAATGAAAGTAAAGGGGCACATCAGCCCAGGGGCAAGGACTAGAAGGCAGAGGGGACAGGAAAGCTGGTAATAGAGAACCCAAAGTCAAGAAGGGAGAATGGTGACATGTTGTGGGGTTGTTAACCAGTGTCATAAAACAATATGTGTACTAATTGTTTAATGAGAAGCTACTGTGTTCTGTAAACCTTCATCTAAAGTACAATAATTAAAAAGAAAGAAAAAAAAATAAAGAGTGTATAATCCCATTTTGTGTGTGGGACTGTTTTTGGATGGGATGAGTTCTTTGTTTGGGGCCTTGGCATGGTGCTGAAGATGAGTAGGTGTGATTTACTGGTATTGGGTTTAAGCAGATGGAATTTGTCTAGGTGACCTTTAAGGTCTTTTCAAATCTGTTGTTCAGACAGCTCCAAAAGCTGGGTTACCCATGTGTTATGAGTAAATCTGTGGGTGAAAGAGCAGATGGTCCAGTTGTAATAGCACAATAGAGATGACAATTTTGCCAGAATTGGGTCCCATGGGTAGAGCTGAAAAGTCTGTAAGTTGCATTCACTTTTCATGTCCTGGCTTGCCAAATGTGTCACTGAGATGAAGATAGATTATAATGACTACCTTTTGGTAATTTGTTTTCTTTACTAAAGTCAATGCTCAGTCATACTGCTGGTGAGACTCCATCTGGTTCCAAACAACGGCAAAGGGTCCATGTCTATGCAGGAAATACTGATGGAGAACTGAAGCTGAGGAATTCTCCAACAAATGTGGATGGTGTAGACCATTGACTATGGCAGTTCAGGTGAAATCAGCAGGTAACTCTATCGTCACATGTCCACTAAATGCATCCAACTAATATTTACTGAACACTTACTATGCACCAGGCACTGTTAGAGGTGCTTGGGATAAATCAGTGAGCAAGACTAAGATCCCTGCCCTTGTGGAGCTGCCGTATATTCCAATGGGGAGCAGAGGCCAATAAATAGTTAACATAATCCATCCATAAATGACAGAGAATGTTAGAAAGTTATACACACTGTGGCCAAAGAAAAATAGAGCAGAGAAAGTGGGCGTCCTGG
>NW_004449950.1:0-1164 GCF_000243295.1 Trichechus manatus latirostris
TGGAAGCTCCATAGACACATCCAAACTCCCTGAGGGACTGAATTGCTGGGTGGAGGTCTGTGGGGACCGTGGTCTCGGGGAACATCTAGCTGAATTGGCATAACACAGTTTATAAAGACAATGTTCTACATTCTACCTTGGTGAGTAGCATCTGGGGTCTTAAAAGCCTGTGAGCAGCCAACTAGTATACTCCACTGATCTCATCCCTTTGGGAGAAGGGAGAATGAAGAGAACAGGATACAAGGAAAAGATTGGTCTGAAGGGCTGATGGACCGCAGCTACCAGGGTCTCCACCAGACTGAGTCCAGTACAGCTAGATGGTGCCCGGCTACCACCACTGACTTCTCTGACCGGGATCACAACAGAGGTTTCTGGATAGAGCTGGAGAAGGATGTAGAACAAAATTCTAACTCATGAAGACCGGATTTACTGGCCTAAAGGAGATCAGACAAACCCCAAGAGAATGGCCCCCAGACACCCTTTTAGCTCCGTGGTGAAGTCATTTCCGAGGTTCACCCTTCAGCCGAGGAGTGGACAGCTCCATAAAACCCAATGGGGCTAAAGAGGCGCAGCAGTCCAGGGACAAGGGTTAGAAGGCAGAAGTGGCAGGAAGGCTGGTGATAGGGAACCCAAGGTTCAGTTGGGATAGTGTTGATGTGTTGTGAGGTTGTTAATCATTGTCATAGGGCAACTTGTGTACTAACTGTTTAATGAGAAGCTATTTTGTTCCGTAAACCTTCATCTAAAGTGAGAATGGCAGCACAATTGGAGGAGCGTAGTCAATGTTGCTGAACTGTGCAGGTAGAAATTTTTGAAATTCTATATCGTTGGCTATGTATATTTTCCTCCCCAAAAAAAGGAAAAAATAAAAAAAGAGACTAAGAGAGAGAAGGTTGAGAGGGGGGATGGTTGACATGTTGTGTGGTTATTAACCAATGTCATAGAACAATATGTATACTGCTGTTTCGTGAGAGGCTGTTCTGTAGCCCTTCACCTGAAGTACAATTAAAAAAAAATGGACAAATAAACATTCATCCAGGAAGATGTAAAAAGCCAACATGCACATGGAAATATGCTCAACATAATTAGTCATTAGGGAAATGCAAATCAAAGCTACAATAAGATAATACTTTACATTCATTAGGATGGCTATTTCCAGAAAAA
>NW_004449951.1:0-1163 GCF_000243295.1 Trichechus manatus latirostris
AAGAGTCCAGCTAACTGTGCAGACTTTCTCACATGAGAAAAAATGGTTTATGCTCATTCACATTTAAATTGTAATAAAACCTGTATTTGAATAGGTTTCCAAGAACACCTAAAACTTTTAGCTTGAATGCTGCTTTTTAGTGACAATTAATTAGTTATGACAAAGATGGCTTTTTTATCTTCTCTGTATAGTTCAAGAGGGACACTCTCATGTCTGTCATACCCTCACTCATAACTACTTTTCTGAATTTCCCTGATTATCCTATTTATTTTCAGAGATTTCAAGCTTATACTGCAAGCTTTCAGTTAAACAAATAATCCATGTTCTCACTTGAGAATATAATTTTTAAATGTTCATAATTTAAAAAGAAAAATGAGACTTCCGGGCAACATGGTGCTATAGTCAGAAGCACCATGTCATCCCTCCGCAGCAAAGATGCAAAAAATTAAGTCAAACAGAGTCACACGTCAATCCTGAAACCCTACACATCAAATGAAGAGATACTCAGCCAAGCACCAAATGGAATAAGAAACTGACCAAGAAAAGACAGCGACGAGAGATACATGCAGAGGTCCCCTATCAGCTAATGCAGCACAGATCCACCATCTTGGACTCCTATCAGAGATCAACGAACAGGGAGTATGAGAAGGCAGCTTAACGGAGCTTCCAGCAGGAGACAGCACAACCGGTAACCAGTGATATAGGCTTTGTCACCCCCCACCCTTCTTCACCCCCACTTAGCCTCCTCTGCTTCCTGCAGCCACAATCTCTTAGCTGGGAAGGACCCGGTGTTGCTTGGATTCCACCCACCCACACTCGCCGGCTCCCTGAGTTCTTTTTATTGGCTTCTGGTGTTGCTTTTTTCTGCTTCTTCAGATTTCTTCCTCACCTCTCACAACCTCCCCCCCTTTTCTCTCAAATACCTGGCTCTGTGCACCATCTTTTCTTCTTCCTGAAAGGCTGTGAAACACCGCTTAACTGTGAAACTGCCTCCAGGCCCGTGCCGCCATGCTGGTGGGACACCCAGGGCTTTTTTTTGTTTGTTTGCTCTGATTTGTTCTGTTTTGATTTGTTTGTTTCCTTTTTCTTCACTCAGCTTGGGAGCCCCTTCTAGCCAGGCAGTACCACGTGGCTTGCAAGCTACTCCATTACCCTATGCATAC
>NW_004449952.1:0-1163 GCF_000243295.1 Trichechus manatus latirostris
ACGAGGGAAGTGTTTGGAGAGCACAAATAGTCTAATTAGAACAAAACCTTTACTTCACTTGGACTCTAAGACAATCTGGAGTCATGGCCAATGTGTGTGCCAGGTGAAATGTTTTCTCTGCTCCATTATAGACCCAGCAAGTTACATGGTGTGGTTTTTATTGAAAAAGCATGTTCACAGTGTCTGTCTCCAAAGCGCTCTCTTTAAACCAGCCAACAATGGGACTGTGCGCTAGCCCACTGATGAAATGAGGAGCGCTCTAAGCTCCCTCCTGTTATACATGCCTGCGAAAAATTATCCATATCCAAAGCAGCAAACAGTAGTCAGAATCGTTGCAATGAGCCAAACACAGTATCAACCCTGACTTACTCTCACGTCTGTGAGTGCGTGTGTATTCATGTGTGGGCGTGTGCGTGTGTGTCCAGGCACTCACATATCTTGTGTTAGTTCACGAGCCCTGGGGCCCATCTTCATTTCTGTCCCTGTTTTGTTTATATTTCCAAAACGCAAATTGCGAGTTTCTGCCTGGGAACGCTACAAAGTCCTTCCTCACAAACACTGAGACAACAGGAAACTCACGGATCTCCCACAAACGCTGCTTTCAGCTCCTATTAAATGCTAGTATTTTTATAACAGTTTCCCAGAAAATAAAGTGTGTTTGTTTTTTCAAAGTAAAATAGGAAACTCTGAGATCCACCTGTCTTAAATATAGGGTTTAAGGGTGTTGTTACTGATTTTTACAAAATGATACAGAGCCTTGTAAAGCCTCTTGAATTTTAACAGGACTTTCTAGCAGGGATCAATAAATTACACACCCTCATGGTATCTGTGATTACATTGAAATTGATGACTCTATGGATATGTCCATATATTCTTATATTCCTCAAAACAGGCTAGAGACTTTTTTCTTTTTTTTTAAAAAAACAAGGCTTTCTTGCCAAGTAGTCTTCACAGAAAGCTGGTACAAGCGTTACACCAAGAGAGAATCTGTATTAAGGAAGAGGTGGAAACTTCCCAGCATTAGAAATCTTTCTTTCTCCCCACTCCCCAGAAATCTCTGGCTAGCACATTTGTCAGCTTAGACATGTTGGACATGAGAATTCTACTTATATTCTGGAAAGCTCAGATGTTCCATTGTGACACTGGGTGTCTTAGTCATCTAG
>NW_004449953.1:0-1120 GCF_000243295.1 Trichechus manatus latirostris
GATCTGCCATCTTGGACTCCTATCAGAGATCAGCGAACAGGGGGTACGAGAAAGCAGCTTCACAGGGCTTCCAGCAAGAGACAGAACAACCGGTAACCAGCGATATATGCTTTCCCACTCCCCACCTTTCTTCACCCTATTCAGCCTCCTCTGCTTCCTGCGGCCACAGTTGCCTGGCTGGGAAGTACCAGCTTCACCGTGGTGCCACTTGAATTCCACCCGCTCGCCCTGGCCAGCTCCCTGAGTGCCATTTGTTGACTGCTGGTGTTGCTTTTTTCTGCTTCTTTTGGTTTCTTCCATAACTCTCACCACCTCTCCCTCCTTTCTCTCAAACACCTGGCTCCTTGTGCCATCTTGGCTTCTTCCTGAAAGGCTGTGAAATGCCACTGGACTCTGGAACTGATTCCCAGCCTGTGCCACCGTGCTGTTTAGATTCCCAGGACTTTTTTTGTTTTTTGTTTTGATTTGTTCAATTTTGATTTCTTTGTTTGTCTGTTTTCTTTCTCTTTTCTCAGCATGAAAGCGCCTTCTAGCCATGCAGTACTGCGCGGCTTGGGAGGTACTCCCTCAGTCTGTGCGGTGGGATCCTTGGGGCCATTTCTTTTTTCTTTTTCTTGCTTTTGATTTTGGGTTTCTTTTTTTGTTTTGGTTGTTCATTTGTTTGTTTTCTTTTCTTTCCTCTCTTTTTCCTTTGTTGTCTTTCTTTACTTCTCAGTTTCTCATCTCTCTATACTTACCTTCTCTTTCTCTCTCCTGAATACCTGGCACCGTGTAACACCTCTACCCCTTCTAGTCAAGCTGTACTTCACAGCCTGAGAGCAACTTCTCTAGTCCTCACAGCTGCACCGGTGGGATCCCTGGGGGCTTTGCTTTTTTTTCCTAAATTTTATTTATTTATTTTTTCTTTTACTATTTTCTTTTTGTTTTTCTCCATTTCTCAGTCTCTCATCTCTCGCCTATAACAGCAAGCTTCCTTAGCACTGTTTTTTGTTTGTTTGTTTATATATTCTAGGCTCCTGTTCCTCTCTCCTCTCTCTCTTCTTTCCCATACCCATCTTAGCTCCACACATCACAATCTCCTGCCTCCTTCCTGCCTGACTGCACCGTGCACTGAACATCA
>NW_004449954.1:0-1162 GCF_000243295.1 Trichechus manatus latirostris
TTGTCTGTCTTTTCCATGAATTTGTCTATTTTTTTCTGCATTTTTGTCTGCTTTTTGCTTCAACTCTTGGATAATTCTGAATATTAGAGATTTGAATTCCCCATCAGGTAGTTCTAGTGTCTTTTATTCTACTAGAAAGTCATCTGGTGTTTTATTTTGGATGCTTACTGGAACCATCTTGTCCTATTTTTGTATATGTTTTGATATTGTCTGCTGTCTGCGGGGAATTCTGTAGTTATTTTCCTCTTTTATTGATTGTAGATTTGTTTGTTTTGTCCTTATTTTCTGTTTTATTTGTTTATGTCTGAGCAGGTGGACTGTGCGTTCTTTGTTGTTTGCTCATCTTTGGGCAAGATACTTTTCACCTCCTTCTCCAATGGGCAGGGTCAGTCACTCAAGTATGGTACAGCAGGGCAGGTCCAGCTGAAGGGGAGTTGCTGGGATGGGTTGTTTGTGGCATGTACTAGGGTCGACAGGGTGGGCCAGGAATCAGTGCAGGGCAGGTTCCTGTAGGTCGTGCCTTTGTTGCTTTGGAGTGTGATGTTCAGTGCACAGTGCAGGTAGGCAGGAAGGAGTGGGGAGATTGTGATGTGTGGAGCTGAGATGGATATGGGAAAGAGGAGAGAGAGGAGAGAGGAACAGGAGCCAAAAACATACACACAAACAAAAAAGAGTGCTAGGGGAGCTTGCTATTGGAGTGGAGAGATGAGAGACTGAGAAATGAAGAAAAACAAAAATGAAAGAAAAAGTGTAAAAGAAAAGAAATGAATAAATCAAAAAACTAGAAATGAAGAAAGACAGAAAAGGGAAAAAGAAGGAGAAGAAAACAAAACAAAGAAACAAAAAAAGAAAAAAACAAAAAAAAGAAATGCCCCCAGAGATGTCACTGTGCATCTGCACAGAGTAAGGGATTATCTCCCAAGCTGCGCAGCACTGCCTGGCCAGAAGGGTCTCCTAAGCTGAGAAAAAAAAAAGAAAACAATCAAAGAAACAAATCAAAACAGAAGAAATCAGAACAAACAAACAAAGAAAAAGCCCCGGGGGTCCCACTAGTGAGGTGGCATGGGCCCAGAAACAATTCCACAGTCTAGTGGCACCTCGCAGCCCCCCCAGGAAGAAGCAAAGATGGCCACAGAGCCAGGTATTTGAGAGAAAGGAGGGG
>NW_004449955.1:0-1162 GCF_000243295.1 Trichechus manatus latirostris
AATTGTGTCCCCCAAAATTATATGTATCAATTTGGTTAGGCCATGATTCCCAGTATTGTGTGATTGTCCACCATTTTGTCATCTCATGTGATTTTCCTATGTGTTTTAAATCTTACCTCTATGATGTTAATGAGGTGGGATACTTGGCAGTTATGTTAATGGGTCAAGACTCAATCTACAAGATTGGATTGTGTCTTGAGTCAATCTCTTTTGAGATATAAAAGAAGGAAGCAAGCAGAGAGACGGAGGACCTCAAACCACCAAGAAAACACCACTGGGAACAGAACATGTCCTTTGGACCTGGAGGTCCTGTGTGGAGAAGCTCCTAGTCCAGAGGAAGATTGATGAGAAAGACCTTCCTTCAGAGCTGACAGAGAGTGAAAGCTTCCCCTGGAGCTGACACCCTGAATTTGGGCTTCTAGCCTACTTACTATACTGTGAGAGAATAAATTTCTGTTGTTAAAACCATTAACTTGTGGTATTTCTGTTATAGCAACTTCTTAAAAGATTGTCCAGTAAAAATCTTATGAATGGTAGTGGAATATTATCTGATATAGTGCCAGAAGATGAGCCCCTCAGGTTGGAAGGCACTCAAAAATGACTGGGAAAGAGCTGCCTCCTCATAGTAGAGTCGACCTTAATGATATGGATGGAGTAAAGCTTTTGGGACCTTCATTTGCTGATGTGCATGACTCAAACTGAGAAGAAACAGCTTCAAACATTCATTAATAATTGGAACGTGGAATGTAAGAAATATGAATCTAGAAAAAGTAGAAGTTGTCAAAAATGAAATGGAAAACTTGAAGATACGTATCCTAGGCATCAGCGAGCTGAAGTGGACTGCTATTGGCCATTTTGAATTGGACAATCATATGGTCTACTATGTCGAGAATGACAACTTGAAGAGGAATAGTGTTGCATTCATCGTTAAAAAGAACATTTCAGGATCTATCCTGAAGTACAACACTGTCAATGATAGATACTATCTATACACCTACAAGGAAGACTAGTTAGTACAACTATTATTCAAATTCACACACCAACCACTGAGGCCAAAGATGAAGAAATTAAAGATTTTTTGCAACTTCTGTAGTCTAAAATTGATCAAACTTGCAATCAAGATGCATTGATAATTGCTGGTGATTAGAATGCAAAAGTTGGA
>NW_004449956.1:0-1055 GCF_000243295.1 Trichechus manatus latirostris
TCTTTCAGGCAGGGAAGAAGCTACATGCCCCTGTTAAGCACACAAGGTTTAGTCACCAAAACTGAAACTCTTCTGCTGTCCTCTTCTTGAAGGAAATCAATGAGCATGTTTGGCTTTGAAAGCCAATATTACCTTCATTCCCAGGTATGCAAAGTTCGCTTTGAAAACCAGGGGATTCAAATACCTGCAAGACCTGCACTCTCCAGCCTTCTCCCACTGAGAGAACATTTGAGAAAGCAGCTTGTGGTGGGCGGACTCTTCTCACAAAAATGAAAACTTCAGTAGATTCAGTTAAGCAGCTTGAAGCAGAACGCTGTATGTTGCTTTCTCTTTCATGTGGTGAATGGGGAACTTACACATGCTACTATCAAAGTTTTTACACAGCACAACTACGGTTTTGCCTCATTCGTGTTCCAGAATGGGAAAAACGTGCTTTCTCTTCTCCTTTAGCGATACTGTCTGTAAAGCGGTATAAGCCGAGCAGCACAAAATGTCTCCCAGAATGCTTGAAAAGCTGAACGGCTTCAACGACGTGAAAGGGAGAAAAGTCATAGACTTTATCCAGGTAGACAATGCACAGGCAACTTTCTTAGGCATCTAACACAGAGGGATTTTCAAACAAAGACAGTGAATCGTTCTCCCTTCATCCCCAGGCTGAAAGCAATAAGCTCTTGCTTTCCTTTTCAGGCAGGGAAGAAGCTACACGCTCGTGTTAAGCACACAAGCTTTAGTCAGCCAAACTGAACCACTTCTGCTGTTTGGTAGCTGAAGGTAAACAATCTGCCTGTTTGGTTTTGCAAGCTAGCAATACCTTCATTCCTCTTATGCAAAGTCCCCTTTGAAAAACAGGGGATTCAAATTCCAGCTAGGCATTCACTCTGCTGCTTTCTCCCACTGAGAGAACACTTGAGAAAGTAGCTTGTGGTGGAAGGACGCTTTCTTCTAACAAAACTGAAAACTTCAGCAGATTCAGTAGAGCAGCATGAAGGAGAACGCTGTATTTTGCTTTCTCTTTAATGTGGTGAACTGGGAACTTACACTTGCTGCTGACAAAG
>NW_004449957.1:0-1156 GCF_000243295.1 Trichechus manatus latirostris
ATTTGCCCTGCCCACGCTGGCCGGCTCCTTCAGTGTCTTTTTTTGTGGCTGTTGTTGCTTTTTTTTTTTTTTTTTTTTTTTTTTTTTTTTTTTTTGGCTTCTTTTGGTTTCTTCTCTCTCTCTCACCTCCTTTCCTTCCTTTCTCTCAAACACCTGCCTCCGTGTGCTGTCTCTACTTCTTCTTGACGGGCTGTGAAGCACCATTCGACTGGGGAACCACTTCCCAAGTCCACTCTGCCACACCGGTGGGATCCCTGGGGGCATTTTTTTTTCTTTTTCTTCAATTCTCGGTTTCTCATCTCTCTACTTTCGTTCTTTTCCTGTCTCCTGAATACCTGGTGCTGTGTGCCATCTCTACCCTTTCTAGACAGGCTGTGCAGTGCCTAGCTGCTTAGGAGCCACTTCCCCAGTCTGAGCTGCCAAGCCAGTGGGCTCCCTTGGGAATTTTTTTTTCTTTTCTCCATTTCTTGTCTCTCCCTACCATCCTTCCCTTCTTTTCTCCTGAACACCTGGTGATGTGTGCCATCTGTGCTCCTTCTAGATGGGCAGTATAGTGCTGCGCTGCTGGGGAGACACTTCCCCTGTCCTCACCTCCACACCGGTGGGCTCCCTTGGGGATTTTTTCTCTTTGCTTGATTTCTTGTCTCTCTCTATAATCCTTCCTTTTTTTCTCCTGAACACTTGGTGCTGTGTGCTATCTCTGTTCCTTCTAGATGGGCTGTGCAGTGCCAAGAAGCTGGGGACCACTTCCCTGGTCTGAGCCATCACACCAGTGGGCTCCCTCAGGGCATCTTCTTTTCTTTCTTTCTCTCTTCTTTTCTTTTCTCAATTTCTTGTCTCCCTCTCCCTTCCTTTCTTACCCTTCTCCTGAACGCCTGGCACTGTGTGCCATCTCCTCTCCTTCTTGACAGGCTGTGCAGCACTGCTCAGCTGGGGACCTGCTTCCAGTGGGCTCCCTTGGGGCACTTTTTTTCTTTCTTTCTTCCTTTTTTTTTCTCATTTTCTTGTCTCTCTCTACCTCCCTTTCTTTCCTTCCTCCCAACCACCTGGCATCTTTTTTTCCCCTCAGTTTCTCGTCTCTCTTTACACTCCTTCCCTTCCTTTCTCCCAACCACCTAGCCACGTGTGCCTTTCTCTCTCCTTTTTTTTTTTTTTT
>NW_004449958.1:0-1160 GCF_000243295.1 Trichechus manatus latirostris
TGAGAATTTGCGCTGGCAGTGATATGCTGTAGTCTGCTAGCAGAACTTTTTTACAAGAAATTTTCCATTATCAATTTGCCTGAATGGCACAGCCTCAGTCGGTGTGTGTGAATGATCTTTAAAAAAAATCCATTTAAACTCAGATATAGATCTTATTTTCCAGAAAACGTGTACCCATGAAACAGCCAATTTGAAGGGAGAAATCAACATTTGAGAGGAAGGATTACAGAAAACCCTTTAAATGCCCTTTAGAAAATGGGGCTAGCTCTACTTTCTGATCCTATCAGATAGCATGCCATCACAAATCCATGCCATAATTTAGATGATCCTTGCAAAGTATTGATTTTATTGTCACAATTTGGGAAATACTCCATCTTATATATTTTTGATAGCCCATAAATGTTCAGAATAATTCTGTGCTCTCATTTAGAGACAGGGTCACTATTCAGAGTCAAGGAAGTAGAGGGCTCTGTAGAGAGGTGGGAACCCATGGATGGGCCCAGTGTGGGTGCGGGCTTTAGAAATCTGCCTAAGATGATTTCTCTTAAAAAGCAAGGAAACGATGTCCTCAACATTTCCAAAATGGAAAACTGTGAACCCCAAAGTGATGACTCCATTTGAGAGCCCTCATTTTGTCTATCCAGAAATCCTCAAATGGTATGTTTGTAAAAGCAATGGACGCCTATGCATCCAGCTGTACTGGGCGTCAGAATTCTCTGGGTGAGCTGACAACAGCTTTGGTGTGTTAGCATGTCGGGAGCACATGGCTCCGAGTTCCAGATCCGGAGCTGCTCACATCATAAAGTCAGCACCTTGGGACTCAGGGCTCCAGCTGTATTGGTGCCAGCTGGGGAGCCAATCTGGGGTCTAACCCAGACTCACTAAAGGGCTTTGCTCCTGGGAGGAGGTGGGAGAGAGAATGACTGCTTTTGCTCGCATTGTTCCACATTAGAAGCAAAACATGAAGTTGGCTGGGATCAGTGTTAGCGCCGCCCACAGCTGCTGAACTCTGATGTAACCAGATGCCATAACTATAGCAACGAGGAAATATGGGAATTTTGAGATTAATATGCTACTGAAATTTACTAAACATAGCACGCTTTGTGGTGGGGTGCATATTGTAGGTATTTCCTTTATTTTCCAAGGGACAAAGTAAGTCA
>NW_004449959.1:0-1121 GCF_000243295.1 Trichechus manatus latirostris
ACTCAAAAGCCTAGGCTGCAGTGAGTTGAAGATAATGGTGATGGAATAATTTGGAAAAGGATAGTGAGAATAGCAGCACAACTGGAAGAATGTAATCAATGTCACTGAATTGTACTTGTAGCAATTCTTGAAATGGTGTATCCTTGGCTATGTACATTTTCACCGGAAAAAAAGGTCCTCCAAGGTCGAGAAGGGAGAGTGTTGACATGTTGTGGAGTTGTTAACCAATGTCATAAAACAATATGTGTACTGACTGTTGAATGAGAAACAATTTGTTCTGTAAACCTTCATCTAAAGTACAATAAAAAAAATAAAAATAAAAACAACAAACAAAATATCCAAACCAAAAAAAAAAAAAAAAGAAAAATCTCTTCAACAAATGGCAATGATCACCCAATGGAAAAAAAGTGAACCTCAAATCTTACTTCATACCATACCCTTAATTAAATCAAGATAAATTATAGAACTAAATGTAAAAGCTAAAATCATAAAGCTTCTCTAAGAAAGAATATCTTCGTGTCCATGGGCTAGGCAAAAAATTTTTTTTAATTGTACTTTAGATTAAGGTTTACAGAGCAAACTAGCTTCTCATTAAACAATTAATACACATTGTTTTGTGACATTGTTTGCCAACCATTCGACATGTCAACACTCTCCCCTTCTTGACCTTGGGTTCCCCATTACCAGCTTTCTTATCCCCTCCTGCGTTCCCGTCCTTGTCCCTGGGCTGGTGCGCTCATTTAGTCTCATTTTGTTTTATGGTAGGCAACAATTTTTTTAAGTTTAAAAAAAAAAAAAGCACTATAACATAAATAAATAACGTGTACCTTCTACTACACCCTCCCCCATGAGGTATTTTCAAAAGTGTGCTAGGTTAAATTTTTTTACAGCAACATGTGGAAGAGGATTGGCATGGCGGTAGTTCAAACCCACCAGCCGCTCTGAGGGAGAAAGATGTGGTAGCCTGTTTCCGTAAAGATTACAGCATTGGAAACCCCATGGGGCTATTCTACTCCGTCCTATAGGTTCACTATGAGTTGGAATCAACCCGACAGTAGTGAGTTTGGGTTATATATATATATATATATATATATATACACACACACATATATACATACACA
>NW_004449960.1:0-1160 GCF_000243295.1 Trichechus manatus latirostris
TTGGATTGTGTCCTGAGGCAATCTCTTGAGATATAAAAGAGAGAAGTGAGCAGAGAGACAGGGGCAGAGTGTGTCCTTTGGACCTGGGGTCCCTGCGTGGAGAAGCTCCTAGTCCGGGGGAACCCTGATGAGGATTCTGACAGAGAGAGAAAGCTTTCCCCTGGAGCTGACACCCTGAATTTGGACTTCTAGCTTACTTTACTGTGAAGAAATAAATTTCTCTTTGTTAAAGCCATCCACTTACAGTATTTCTGTTACAGCACCACGAGATGACTAAGACAGAATTTGATACCTTGAGAGTGGGGTGCTGCTCTAACAGATACTTAAATTGTGGAAGCGGATTTGAAACTGTGAATGGATAGAGAAGCAGCAGTGGCAGAAGACCAGCAGCAGCAGAGAACCTGCATCAGTAAAGAAGAGGCAACAGCAGAGAACCAACAGCAGCAGAACCAGGAGACCAGTGTAAGATGGCACTGGAGCTGACCCACGGAGCGAGAGAGTGGAGTGCCTGTGTGCACGAGGCTTTCTGGTGGAGTGGGGTGCCTCCGGACACTTATTGGTGGAGCTACCGAGCTTTGGAACACTTGCCACAGCAGGGCAGATGCGGGAGTGAGGCCCAAGGGCCAGGAGGCAAAAGAAAACAGAAGTAGAAGCTGAGCTGCCTCAGTCTCCAAAGGTATGTTCGTGACCTCAGAGGTTTCTAAAGGTGGAGCCATGGCCTCTGGTGTTTTTAAGGGTGAAGTTGCCACTCAGATAGACTAGGAGAATGGTGTGCCTAAAGCGAAAGGAGCAGAGCTGTTGTCCGAGTGAGCCTGGAAGGCGGAGCTGAAGCCCACGGCTGAGGGGCCTCCACTCAGCGTCTGGAGAGTGTGGCCAATACCTAGAGTCTGGAGGGCAGGACCATTGTGTAAATTGTCTCAGGGGACAGAAGATTATTTTCAAAGCCTTGAGGGCTAATGTAATGTGTTCTGCTGACTTGCTTGGTGCCTGTTATCCCTCCTTTCCCTCCAGTTTCTTCCATTTGTAATGGAAATGTCTAGCTTGTGCCTGTTCTGCCATTGTGCCGTTGGAAGCAGATAACTTGTATTCTGAATTTCCCAGATAAAGAGGAATTTTTGGATTTTGGACTTGGAGTTAAGACTTTTGCTATGATATGATGG
>NW_004449961.1:0-1139 GCF_000243295.1 Trichechus manatus latirostris
CAGGAAGAGCAAGGAAAAAAATCAAATACATGGAAACTGAATAACACCCTGCTTAAAAACCACTGGGTAACAGGAGAAATCAAAGATGGAATAAAAAAAGCCCTAGGATCAAATGAGAATGAAAACACATCATACCAAAACCTTTGACACACAGCACAGACAGTGCTCAAAGGTCAATTTATAGCAATAGATGCACATATCAAAAAAGAACAAAGGGCGAAAATCAAAACATTAGCTACACAACTCAAACAAATAGAAAGGGAACAGCAAAAGAAGCCCACAGCCACCAGAAGACAGGAAACAACAGAGATCAGAGCAGAAATAAATGAAATAGAGAACAGAAAAACAGAATCAACAAAACCAAACGTTCGTTCTTTGAAAGTATCAGAAAATTGATATACCATTGGCCAAACTGACAAAACAGGAGAGGACACAAATAACTCAAATAAGAAATGAAATGGGATACATTACAACAGACCCAACTGAAATAAAAAGGATAACAGAGTACTATGAAAAACTGTACTCCAAAGTTTCAAAACCTGGAGGAAATGTACAAATTTCGCGAAACACACTACCTACTCAAACTAACATAAACTGAAGTTGAAAATCTGAACAGACTCAGAACAAGAGAAGAGATTCAAAAGGTAATAAAAAAAACTTCCAACAAAAAAAAGCTCCGGCCCAGATGGCTTCACTAGAAAATTCTACCAAGCATTCAGAGAAGAGTTTATACCAGTACTACTCAAACTATCTTAGAATATAGAAAAGGAAGAGATACTTCTGAATTCATTCTATGAAGCCAGCATAACCCTGATACCAAAATCAGGCAAAGACAGCACAAAAAAAGAAAATTACAGACTAGTATCTCTCATGCGTAAAGATGCAAAACTTCTCAACAAAATTGTAGCCAATAGAATTCAGCATCATATAAAAAAAAAAAAAATACATCAAGACCAAGTAGGATTCATATCAGGTATGCAAGGTGGTTCAACATTAGAAAATCAATCAACGTAATCCATCACATAAATAAAACAAAAAAAATCACATGATCATCTCAATTGACATAGAAAAGGCATTTGACAAAGTCCAACACCCATTCCTGACAAAAAACGCTCAATAAAATAGGTATAGAAGGGAAA
>NW_004449962.1:0-1159 GCF_000243295.1 Trichechus manatus latirostris
AAAAAAAACCTGTTGCCATCAAGTTGATTCTGACTCATTGTGACCCTATAGGACAGAGTAGAACTGCCCCTTAGGGTTTCCCAGGAGCAGCTGGTGGACTTGAACTGCTGACCTTTTGGTTAGCAGCTGAACAGTTAACCACTGTGCTACCAAGGCCAAAGATAATTTGGTGTTTATTAAATATATAATTTATAAGTACTTTTGAGAGCCTTTTAAACTTTACTATCTAACCCATAATAAAACCAAAAACCAAACTCGCTGCCATCGAGGTGATTCCAACTCATAGCCACCCTACAGGACAGAGTAAAACTGCCCCATAGAGTTTGCAAGGAGCACTTGGTGGATTCAAACTGCCAACCTTTAGGTTAGCAGCTATAGCTCTTACCCACTACACCACCAGGGTTTCCTCATAATAAAGAGCTAGCTGGAATTTTACAATTTCCCTAAATAGATTTAAAATTCTATCATGTTCCCACAGCCAGATGTATCTGCAGAGGCAATCACTAGCATTCACATCCAGACAAAAAAAGCTCAGGTTGTATCACTGCACACCACAGAAATAAACTTAAAAGCATTTTTATTCAGGGTCCAGACATACCTCCTAAAAGTACAAGTAGGCTGCCTCACTATTAAGTTTGTAGGCCACCTCACAGAAGAATATAGACTGAAACAGCCTGATTTAGCTAAAATGAATATTTATCTGTACCATTTTACATTGTCAAAGAAAAAAATCAAAAGACAGTTTCCTGGTTTAAGCTAATCAAGAAAAACAATACATATGAACTATTATTGCTGGTAAGGTCCTACAATTAAATTATTCAGTGGCATCACATTTGAAAACACCTTACAATACTATCAATTCAATTATAATATGAACCAAGTTATGTTCCTCCTTCCAAAGTGACGAACAAGTAAATTTGTTTCGTGACATTTTATAAGACACTAGTATGAGCCTGTACCATGTGCGTTATCTTGTGCTTTATTTGCATCGTGCTACATAGAACACTATCTCATTTTAATCATAACAACAAACTTCATCATGCAGACTTCCGGCAAGATGGCGCTCTAGGTAGAAACACCACGCCGTCCCTCCACAACAAAGATCTGAAAAACTAAGCCAAACAGAGAATCAACAATCCTGAAACCCTAGAACATCAAA
>NW_004449963.1:0-1157 GCF_000243295.1 Trichechus manatus latirostris
TTTTTTTTTTTTTTTGCTTCAGAAAGTATTTAAGAGCACTGGATGATACAAATAAATCCCTTCACTTTTATTAAATTCAATTGAATTCCCTAAAATTCAAATTCATACATTTAGCAGCATTCTAATCCAGCTCGCTATACTCTCTAAAACTCTCCAGATAATTCTCAAACTGCTTTAGTTATAGCTAATTAGAAAAATGAAGTAAAAGTTTTATGACTTCTTCCCCAAAATGCAAGGCAGAATGTAAAATTCATATTACTTAGTGTTATTGCTTTCTGTGCATGAATTTTGATGCAAATACTGTATTGCCATTTGAAAACACCATTGCTGGCAATATGCCAAAATTTGTCTCATGCCATCTCAGAGGATTCAATGAAAATTCAGTTTCTGAAAGAACTTAATACATTGAAGATTGATAATCTTCCAGAATGTACCAGAATGTGCTTGATTGCTGTTTAATGCATAAATAACATTTTAAAATGCATTCCTAAAACATTTATATAGTCAAGAATTAAACACTGTTTTAGGAGATATTTTTTTCCCTACCAAACATATTTAATTCAATGTAGCATGTGATGGTTAAACATCTCATTAATTTTGAATACATCAAACTCAAAAGATTAAGACATGAGCTTTTTGAAAGCTCCCAAATTTTGTACTTTCTTTGGAGGTTCATGCAAAAAGAATTTGGCATGTTTAAAAGTTTTCCTGCTGTGAATTTTTAAATTGAATAAGAAGAAAGTTTTCACCAAGCTCTTAGCCTAGCACAGCACAGGAATTACAACGTAAGCCAAAACAAACCAGTTGCCCTCAAGTCAATTCTGACTCATGGGACCCCATGTGTGTCAGAGAACTGTGCTCCAAAGGGTTTTCAATGGCTGTGAACTTTCGGAAGCAGATCATCAGGTCTTTCTTCAGAGGCACCTCTGGGTGGGTTTGAACCACCAGCCTTTGTTAGCAGCCTGGCGTTTAATCATTTGCATCACCCAGGGCCTCCTAATTTTAAGATGGTAGAAATGTAAACCTGGGTATCAATAAATTTGGGGACTTAGAGGTACTTTATAAAAACATATAGTTCATCTTCATTTTATAAACAAACAAACTTATGCCCAAAAACTTCCAAGTACTTATTTATAGTCACACAGCAATAAACTCCT
>NW_004449964.1:0-1159 GCF_000243295.1 Trichechus manatus latirostris
AAAATCAAAATAATTACATTAATACTGGGAATCAAAGTTTATTGACTCTCCCTTGAGGTGGAAAACCAAAAGCTGGTTACAAAAGTTGCCAGATTATTTAAAGATACCGCTGCCTCCTTCCCGTTCTTATCAAAGCAGCTTTTGAAAGCATTTTCAAATAAAGCCACGTCTGATGTGTTCCAATTCAATAGCTTATCTGTTCCCTTTTAAATAAAAGCTAGTGCCCATCATCTCGCCTTCCACGTCCAGATCTCCTCAAAGGGAGCACCCAACAGGCCCTCCTCCCCTGCCAAACCACCACCAGAGGCAATCCTCCCGAGCAAGAGCAACGGCCCTGTCATCATTTCGGCTCCCCTCAGGAAGGCTCGGCCTCATTGAATATTCTTCTAAACCAATGAGAGAATCATGTGCCTCCCGGAGGTGGCAATCTGCATTTATTCCAACATTCACGGCTGCTAATAAAACTTGCAGCAGCTGGCTTCTTCCACCTTCCAACAATTCCTTGCAACACCCAAGTGAGGGGGAACTTATGAGCACACCCATTTCACAGATGAGTCCACAGACAAAAAGATTCCATGTATTAGTGATCTTTGTACCTTTTACAGGACCTGGCACAGCCCTGGTAAATAACAGATACTAAACACAAGATTTATTTAATTGACTGAACTAAACTGAAATAGGCACTAATTTTTTTTTTTTTTTAATTCAATTGAATTAAGCAAAATCTAGCCCTCTCTTTGTTCGGCCAACACCTACCATTCCTTTTCTTTTTCTTTCACGGGTACTTTCTTTTTGTTTTTTAACTTTGTATTATGAAAGTTTCAAAGAAGAGGAGAGACAAATAACGAACCTCCAAGTACCCATCTACCCAGATCCAACAATTATCGAGATTTTCTCATATGTGCTTCATTTATCCCCTACTGTTTTTCTTTGTTGAAATATTTTATAGCCAGGCCAGGACTTCATCTCATTTCATCCCTACTTCCTTCAGCCACATACTGTGCAGAAAAGAGTTAACCCAGAAGGCCTGAGACTGTTCTCCCTAGAAGGACTGCTTGCAAGATGGGCCCTTGGCTGGCATCTGGGAACTTGGATCTCAGAGGGTTCCTACCATTTCCACAATCGGTAAGAGTGGCTTGATGTGCCTAAACTGTACTAT
>NW_004449965.1:0-1158 GCF_000243295.1 Trichechus manatus latirostris
ACACCCCCTCGTGATGCCTCACACAGCCCCGCGAGGCAGGCTGGCACAACTGGGGAAACTGAGGTTCAGAGACATTAAGACGCTTCCTGGGACTCTTTGTCCAGCCCCCCCGCCACTCTGCTGTCATTTTTAGGGATGCTAGAAGCCCAGCCCTCCATGAGGTCTCTGGGTGCTTCGAGTGGTTTGCACTGGACTAATAACTGAAAGGTTGGAGGTTAGAGTCCACCCAGCAGTGCCTCGGAAGAAAGGCCTGACGATCTGCCTCCATAAAAGTTGACACCCAGAGAACCCTGTGTAACACATGGGGTGCTGTGACTTAGAAGCAACTCGATGACAACAGGTTTTAGAGGCCCTGGTGGTGCAGTGATTAAGAGTTTGGCTGCTAACCAAGAGGTCGGCAGTTCGAATCCATCAGCCAAGTTCTACTTTGTCCTATAGGATCGCTATGAGTTGGAATCGACTTGACAGCAAGGGATTTGGTTTTTTTCTCCCCCATGCCTTTGAGCTGTGCAATGCCTAATACCCCATCATCTTCCGGTGGCGAAATACAAATGCCCCTCGCAAAGACGCTGAAGCGCAGGAAGCTGAAAGCTGTCTGAGCTCAGGTGTGAGATTACAGACTGAGGGCTGGTTTTTGGGGGGAGGAGGAGATCTGGGAGATGCCAGGCCAGTGAGAAGCAAGTGGGGGGGCCTCTTGTGGAGTGAAAACCGCATAGAAAAGGGTCCAACCGTGGTAATAGGGCTGGGGTGGGGAGACACAGTGTGGGGGCTGGCTGGCTCACCCGCTCTTCTCTGAAGGCAGAGCCAGGATGGTAAGGGCCTATCAGAAAACGAAGCTTATGGCCACTCTGAGGGCACCACCCACATGAGCTGGTAGGCAGCTGGCCACCCCCTTCACTCCTGCTCTGCCCCTACCTCCCCTCCTCTTGAAGAGCATGGCTGCTCCCAGGTTCTGGGCGCCATTTCTTCCACAGCTCTCCCTTCTTCTGCTGAGCTTGTAAGAAGACTATAACCCTACGTCTCCTACCGTCCACTCCGCGCCCAGACTCAGCTCTCTCTGGCACCCTCCACCAGCAGGAGGTGGCGCATACTTCCTAAGCAAATAGGGGGATCAGAGTCAGGTAGGAGGGTGCCTGGCTGCCCCAACTCCTCTGCCCA
>NW_004449966.1:0-1158 GCF_000243295.1 Trichechus manatus latirostris
TGTGTCTTAAATCAATCTCTTTTGAGATATAAAAGAGATAAGCAAACAGAGAGACAGGGGGACCTCATACAACCACGAAAACAGTGCCAGGAGCAAAGTGCATCTTTGGACCCAGGGTTCCTGTGCTGAGAAGCTCCCAGACCGGGGGAAGATTGATGGCAAGGACCTTCCCCCAGAGTCAAGAGAAAGAGAAAGACTTTCCCTGGAGTGGCACCCTGAAATCAGACTTCTAGCCTCCTAGACTGTGAGAGAATAAATTTCTCTTTGTTAAAGCCATCCACTTGTGGTATTTCTGTTAAGTAGAACTAGATAACAAAGACATATGCCCACTGATGATCCAGATACTGATATGAAAACTAAAGGACATTTGCAAAAATGTAAAACTATAGGCCATTATCTCATATGAATTTAGATGCAAAGTCTTCTAAACCAAAAGTTAACAAATTAAATCCACCAATGTTCAAAAAGATAATATACCATAAACAAGTTGGGTTGTATTCCAGGACTAAATATTTGATTTAACATCTAAAAAATAATGAAATTCTTCATACACACACATACACATATGCATGTGTATATATATATATAAAGAAATAGCATAGGCTATTCTCAATAGATACAGTAAAAACATTTTATAAAACATAATCTTCATTTATAAAAATAAAATGATGGCAAACTAAGAATAGAACAGAATCTTCCTTAATTTGATAAACGGTATCTACAAAAACCTACAGCAAACCTCATACTCAATGATGAAATAGAGAAATTCTTCCCACTGACGTCTGAGAATGAATCAAGAACGCCAGAGTCAGCATTATTGTTTAATTTTGTACCAGAAGTCTTATCCAGGGTAATAATTCAAGGAGAGCAAAAGGCATAAGGATTGATCAGAAATCAACAAAACAGGAAGCTCCATAGATACTTCCAAACTCCCTGAGGAATCAGACTACTGGGCTGAGGTCTGTGGGGATGATGGTCTTAGAGAACATCTATCTCAACTGGCATAACATAGTTTATAAAGAAAATGTTCTACATTCTACTTTGTTGAGTAATGTCTGGGGTCATAAAAGCTTGTGAGTATCCATCTAAGATACTCCACTGGCATCACCCCATCCGGAGCAAGAGAGAATGAAGAAAACCAAAGACACAAGGAAAGAT
>NW_004449967.1:0-1110 GCF_000243295.1 Trichechus manatus latirostris
AAAACTTGCTTTATTTCATTTTTAAAATATTTTTATTCCCATAAAATAAAATTAATTTTAAATGGACACTATGATTATTTTCCCACCACTCCCCTCTTCTCCCATTCTCTCATAACCACCAGTCTTCTTTTGTCTCAGTGGATCTACATCTTCCAGATATATCGTATAAAACACATTGGCAGGGGAAGTAAGCTTTTGCAGTCTTTGCAAACAGGCTCTATGCTCAGGCAATCCTTAAACAGGTTTACACTAAACCAGGAGACCATCTGAGGAGAAAGTTCAAGATTACACCACATTTTTCTGGGCATGCACCTTGCCCTGGGCATGCATGTGAGTCTCCAAATTAAATACACTTGAGTGCCTTTAATGGAGCCCTGGTAGCACAGTGGTTAAGCACTAAGCCCCCATGGGAGAAAAGATCTGGCGATCTGTTCTCCTAAAAATTACAGCCTAGGAAACCCTATGGTACAGTTCTACTCTGTCACATGGCATCACTGTCACGATGGCACCCAACAACATATAAGGAGATAATTTCAGTAAATATATATATATTTAGTTCCATATAGTATGTAAGGAGCCCTGGTGATGTAATGGTTAAAGTGCTCGACTGCTAACCAAAAGGTCAGCTATTTGAAGCCACCAGCAGCTCCGCATGAGAAAGATGTGGCAGTCTACGTCCATAGAGATTCATAGCCTTGGAAACCCTGAGTGGTCTTTGTGACTTGGAATCAGCAGTGGAATGGGTGTGGTTATTGTGTATATATCCTTAGATTCCAAAGTGTTCTAGTAAAATTGTTGTTGTTGTTAGCTGCTGTCAAGTAGGCTTTCCAGTCATGGTGACCCCATATGTTACTAGTGCTGCTCCATAAAGTTTTCTTGGATATAATCTTTATGGAAGCAGATTGTCAGGCTTTCTTCCATGGAGCCACTGGCTGAGTTTGAACCACCAACCTTTCAGATAGTGGCCCATCCTAAACCACTTGTGTTTACAAATCCTATTTCAAGAATACAAAAAAAGGTGTTCCAGCAAAATGGCACTCTAGGCAGATGCACCATGCCGTCCCTCCACAGCAAAGATGCAAAAAACTAAGCCGAACAGAGAATACAACA
>NW_004449968.1:0-1158 GCF_000243295.1 Trichechus manatus latirostris
GGAGAGTCCCAGGAACACAAACTCTGACACCACAGAGTGATTTGCTCCATCCATTGGCTTTACCAACAGTGCTACCTAAAAGAAAATAGAAAGAAATACAAATTATGAGAATTACCGTGATAAACTAGAAAGATAAAAATAAAGATTATGAGAGCATGTCTCCACAGTGGCTCCAACAATGGACTCAAACATAGCAATGATTGTGAGGATGGTGTAGGACTGGGCAGTGTTTCCTTCTGTTATACATAGGGTCACAATGAGTAGGAACCAACCTGATGGCCCCTAACAACAACTCATCTGCACTTTGGCATTACATCCAGCCTAAAATGCTCATGGACCCGAAAACTGTGATCACACAGAGAAGTTGATGGCTGCCATGCGGAGCTGCTCTCTACCACCAAGTTGACTCTGCACTTAACACCCGTGAATGTTAATTTGTTGTTTCAATTTGTCTACCCATTGTTGTTAGTTACCATTTAGTTGGTGCTGACTCATGGATACCTTATATATAACATAGGGCTATAATACCCTAAAACATTTAGGATATACTACCCAGTTATTTAACGAAACACTAATCTTATTGTTGCTGTGAAGGTATTTTGCAGATGTGGTTAAAATCTACAATGAGTTGACTTTGTATAAAGGCAATTACCACTGATAATGTGAGTGAGCTGTTATCTAATCAGTTGAAGTCCCTAAGAGCAAAAACTGAGGTTTCCCAGTGAAAAATTTATGACTCAAGACCATAGTATAAAGAAAGGAGAACACACAGTACAGGGGAAGTCATCACAATTGGACTAAACCAAAAGCTAAGAAGTTTCCTGAATACAACCAAACACTTCAAGGGACAGAGTGGCAGGGGCGGGGTTCTGGGGACCATGGTTTCAGGGGACATCTAGGTCAATTGGCATAACAAAGTTTATTAAGAAACTGTTTGCATCCTACTTTGGTGAGTGGCATCTGGGGTCTTAAAAGCTAGCTAGCAGCCATCCAAGATGCTTCAATTGGCCCCAAATCACCTGGAGTAAAGGAGAATGAAGAACTCCAAAGACACAAGGAAAATATTAGCCTAAGAGACAGAAAGGGCCACATAAACCAGAGACTGCATCAGCCTGAGATCAGAAGAACTAGAAGCCTGCCCTACAAATGTTCGACTTG
>NW_004449969.1:0-1157 GCF_000243295.1 Trichechus manatus latirostris
TAACTAAACCATCAATCTTCTTTATAAAGAACTGTACTAATTTATTTACAAACCATTTTATTATTCACACTGACCAATCAAGTTCAGTTACCAGGCCATTAAGCAGTAGAACTAAAATGGAGTCTCTATTGGACTACTATTTAGTGTCTTTGAAACAAATTAATTTTCTCCTAAAAAAATTTCTAATAGTTGTATAGATGGATCCTACTACTACTACTAATAACTGTTGTGTTATGTAAATGAAGGCACTTTTAGTTCATACTTATGAACTAGATAATATTACAGGGAACACCAACTAAATCAATTCTGGCAAATGTCATACAAAACTATGAAAAATGCTCACTTTATTTGGCTGGTAATGTATACACGTACACAGAGTATGTGTGTGTGTGTACAGACACTGGTCATACCTACAACTTTATAACTATAATTTGTAAAGTCATAGAAGCTTTAGGTTGTGCTATCATGCATATAATATTCAAACACACTTATAAATTTTTAAAAGTAATGTATACAAATTATAGCATGCTAGAATTTTCTTGACAGGTTGCTATCGTACCAATTAAATATATAGGACTGCTGTTTCCATAGTAGCAACATAGGCTTAGGAAACCAAGTAGAAAATCAATTATACATTCATTTTTAAATGTTCACATTGATCCAACCCATTCTCTGACAAAATAAATTACTTCTTTGTGCATACATATTTGGCTACTCATATCAACAATGAAAAATATGATTATATTCCAATAATATATCTAAATTTAAGTACATTCTGAAAATTTGGAAAAGGTTAAAACTTTGGTGTTCTGTTGATTATTTTCTCTTGTTTAGATTATAGGATTAATTATAGTGTATTACTGTTTTACAAACTGATGATACATAAGTATAGTAATAGAGGTTTATATTTATTTATGTTTTATATGCAGACTGATTTTTGTCATAGAGAGAACAGAAGCATATCTCTTAATTTCAGATGCAAATAAGTACATACATACGCACATATGTGCACACAAAGACACATGTTTCTTTTTTCAGGTTTTCTCAACACTGACATAATGGACATAATTTTGGGACAGATATTTATTTCTTGTGGGATGCTGTAGATTGTTAAACAGCATTCCTCTCCTGTAGCAACTAGATTCCATTAGTCTTCC
>NW_004449970.1:0-1157 GCF_000243295.1 Trichechus manatus latirostris
CCAAATTTATAATATAGTAGTATCTACCTACCTATCTACCTAACCATCTGTCTGTCTGTCTATCTATCTACATATCTATCTAAACACTGTCTTCTATTCAGGAAATGTTCCATGTCATCCTTGAAAAACTACATTATTAAGTAGTTATGTAGTAATCATGAAGCAAAGCTTACAGGTGAACTTCAAGACTAGTTCATACTTTAGGAAAATGTTGAGAATTATATCTATGCTTCTATATCATAATATTTAACATGATAGTCCCTGAGTGGTGAACGTGATTTATACTTGACTACTAACCTAAAGGTTGGCAGTTTGAACCCACCAAACAGTGTCACAGAAGAAAGGCCTGGCAACTTAATTCTGTAAAGATTACAGCCAAGAAAGTCCTATACTTTGTAACACATGGGATCGCCATGAGTCAGAATTGACTCAGTGGCAATGGCTTTGGTTTTTGGTTTGGTCCTAATATAAAAGTTAATTCAAAATTATCTTTTATATAAAATATTAACTAGTATGTGCACTCAACATACATTCTTTGTATTGTAAAACTTTATGAAAAGGTCATAATTTAGGAAAAAATATTGTAGATAGATGATAATACATGGGTTATTTGTGGCTTTTGAGCAGTTAGATTTAAACTGCATTGTGGACATACATAACATTTTGCTTTTAAATTATTTAATTCAATAAAAATTAAATTATTGAGAAAATAATGCATAAGTATTTCCTTTTCAAGCATTATAGAGACCAGTCAGATTTGAATTCTCTCTTCAAAGACCATAGGAAATTCTTTAATGCTTGTATTTATATGAATAAATGTAAAACAAAATCAAACGTGAAATGTTTATGAGAAAGATAAGATCGGGAATTTGGGAGTTTAAAGAAGGTAAGTATCATATATTTTGAATGATAAGGAGATTTTTTAAAAAAAATACTTATTTCAGTTTTTATAGAAAATATTGATATTAACTCATGAAATATATATGACACATAGAAAACACAACAATTATATAATCAATATGTGTAGCTTTGTCTTCTAAAGATTCTACATCTGTGTACCATAATGTATTCAACTCTATCTCTAAAACATAGCATATATTTAGCACATGCTCAGTAAAAGCCAAAGATATTGTTCACATGTGCTTAGACACAAATCA
>NW_004449971.1:0-1123 GCF_000243295.1 Trichechus manatus latirostris
TTCTGGAACTCCGATTACTTGAAGATTTTTGCTTTTGATTGTATCCTACATAATTTTCAGGGTTTCTTCACTTTTCTTCATTGTTTTTTTGTGATTTTTTTCTTCAAACATAGTTGTATCCAAGTGTTTGTCCCCAATTTCACTGATCCTGTCTTCCATCGTTTCAAACCTGCTCTTCAGCTCTTCTGTGACACTGTCCATTTCTGAAATCTTGTTGCTTATGTTTTGGATTTCTAATTGTTGTTTTTGTATGATTTATTTTAGCATTTTTTTCTGGTATTATTTTTTGTCTGTATTTTTCATTAATTTGTCTGCCTTTTCTCATGAATTTGTCTATTTTTTCCTCATTTTTGTCTGCTTATTGCTTAAGCTCTTGGATAATTCTGAATATTAGAGATTTGAATTATCTATCAGGTAGTTCTAGTGCTTTTTCTTCTACTGGAAGATCATCTGGTGTTTTATTTTGGATGCCTACTGGAACCATCCTGTCCTGTTTTTGTAAATGTTTTGGTATCGTCTGCTCTCTTCAGGGCATTCAGTGATTATTTTCCTCATTTAGTGATTGTAGATTTGTTTGTTTCATCCTGCATCTTTGTTTTATTTGGTTATGTCTGAGCAGGTGGGCTGTGCATTCTTAGTTTTTGCTCATCTGTGGGCATGATACTTTTCACCTCCTTTTCCAATGGGCAGTGTCAGTCACTCAGGTATGGTACAGCAGGGCAGGTCCAGCTGAAGTGGAGTTACTGGGAGGGTTGTTTGTGGCACGTACCAGGGCTGACAGAACAGATCGGGAATTAGTGCAGGGCAGGTTCCAGTAACCCGAGCCTGTGATGCTTGGGAGTGTGATGTTCGGTGCATGGTGCAGGTAGGCAGGAAGGATGGGGTAGATTGTGATGTGTGGAGCTAAGATGGGTATAGCAAAGACGAGACGAGAGGAACAACAGCCAAAAACATACACACAAACAAAAAAGAGTGCTAAGGGAGCTTGCTATTGGAGTGGAGATATGAGAGACTGAGAAATGAGGATAAACAAAAATTTTAAAAAAGGAAAGAGAGCAAAAGAAAAAAATGGATAAATCGAGAAACTGGATATGAAGAAAGACAAGAAGGGAATAAGAGAGAG
>NW_004449972.1:0-1156 GCF_000243295.1 Trichechus manatus latirostris
TTATGAGATATTTTGCAGATTCATCATTCGTCATTGCGTAGTATTCCATCGTGTGTATGTACCATAGTTTGTTTATCCGTTCGTCTGTTGATGGGCACCTAGGTTGTTTCCATCTTTTTACTATAGTGAACAGTGCTGTAATGAACATGGGTGTGCATATATCTATTCATGTGACGGCTCTTATTTCTCTAGGATATATTCTAAGGAGTGAGATTGCTGGATCATATGATACTTCTATTTCTAGCTTTTTAAGGAAGCTCCAAATCTATTTCCAAAGTGGTTGTACCATTTTAAACTCCCACCAACAGTGTAAGTGTTCCAGTCTCTCCACAACCTCTCCGACATTTAATATTTTGTGTTTTATGGATTAATGCTAGCCTTGTTAGGGTGAGATGGTATCTCACTGTACTTTTGATTTGCATTTCACTAATGGATAATGATCATGAGCATTTTTTCATGCGTCTGTTAGCCACCTGAATGTCTTCTGTGGTGAATTGCCTGTTCATATCCTTTGCCCATTTAAAAAAAAATTTATTGTACTTTAGATGAAGGTTTACAGAGCAAATAGTTTCTCATTAAAAAATCAGTACATATATTGCTTTATGACATTGTTTAACAACCCCATGACATGTCAACACTCTCCATTCTCGACCTTGGAGGACCTTTTTTTTTTGTTAGTGAAAATATGCATAGCCAAAGATACACCTTTTCAAAAATTTCTACACGTATAATTCAGTGACATCGATAACATTCTTCCAGTTGTGTTGCTATTCTCACTATCCTTTTCCAAATTATTCCTTCACCATTATTTTCAACTCACTGTCCACTAGGCTTCCCATCAAATCTTTTAAGTTCCTGTTCTCAATTTGATCTCACATAAATAATTCTTTTTTTTTGTACTTTAAATGAAGGATTACAGAACAAATAGTTTCTCATTAAACAGTACACATATTGCCCTATGACAATGGTTAACAACCCCACGACATGTCAACACTGTCCCTTCTCAACTTTGGGTTCCCTATCACCAGATTTCCTGTCCCCTCCTACCGTCTAGCCCTTGTCCCTGGACTTCTGTGCCTCATGAGTCCTGTTTTGTTTTATGGGGCTGTCCAATCCCCAGCTGAAAGGTGAACCTCGGGAGTGACTTCACCACTGA
>NW_004449973.1:0-1156 GCF_000243295.1 Trichechus manatus latirostris
TTCCTTCTGGTATTTGAGGTCTTCTGCAGTACAAATCTTACCTCCTCTCCGCATCCATAGCTTTGGGGTCCCTCCCCGTGTTCCCCAGGCTTGATGTCTAAGGGCTTCAACACCACGAGGTTCAATAAATCTATTATTCTAAGTATCCATGGCTCTATGTGCCCAAAATCCTATGATTATGGGATTCCAAATATATTTAATTAGGACTCTTTTAGTTGCAAGTGACAGAAAACCCATTCCATCTGGACTCACAACTGAAAGTCCAAAAGTAGAAATAGGACTTCAGGCATAGCTTGATCCAGGAGCTCAAAACAAGTCTCAGAACATCAGTTCATAGTGGCTTCATTCTTGGAATCAATTTGGTGACATGAGAGCTACTAGTTATATCCTGTCAGGTTCAAATCCTGCAGGAAAAAATAAGGTCTTTTCCCTAGCAATTTGACAATAAGTTCAAGACCAAATTCTCATTGGCCTGGATTTTCCTTAAGTGCATCCCTGAACCAACCACTGTGGCCAAAGGGGATTACAGGCTGCTCTGATTGGCTTAGGCCTGGGCCATACGTGCATTCTCCCACCCAAATCACATGGACTGAGGGTATTCTTCTTTGGAAACTGTGGAGCTGCTATCAAAAGAATGGAGAACAAATGCAGGAGGGCAAAATTAAAAAGTGTTCTCACACTGGGATTCTGAGGCTCTACAGAGCAGTGATCCTATGAGAGCTTGACTTAAAACTTCAGATGATCCCTCACGCTTACCTCTCAGATTTGGGATAATGGGTGATACCAGAAGGTAGGGTGAAGGTAAGTCTCGCCAACCCTCTGCTCTTTCAACCATGAGTCCCTTTCACTTTTCCTTAACATTCAACTCTTGGAGGCTGAGTGTTCTCTTTACCTTTCTTCTCCGTTATTTTGCAATCAGCATGATGTCACCTTGAAGACTAGGGTGGCCTGACCCAAGCTATGGTGTTTTCAATCACCTCATATGCAGGATGATGAATAAGGAAGACCGAAGAAGAATTGATACCTTTGAATTGTGGTGTTGGCAAAGAATACTGAATGTGCCATGGACTGCTAAAAGAAAAAACAAATCTGTCTTGGAAGTACAACCAGGGTGCTCCTTGGAGACAAGGATGGCAAAACTACGTTTCACATACTT
>NW_004449974.1:0-1155 GCF_000243295.1 Trichechus manatus latirostris
TATGGTCTGTTGATTTCCCGATAAAGACTTCTAAATAAGCATAAGCATATGCATTATTTTTATTTCCTCTAAAATCTGATTAAAATTTTAGTGAAGAGGTTCTTTTAAGCAATAAACTCATCAAAGCAAAGAAAGTAGGAGAAAACAGAGCACCAATATTTTAGAAGCTGGAAGAAAATAGAAAAATGGTAACTAACTTCGCCCACTGAGAAAGGTGAATCTTAAACCAGTAGTAGAGAAAGTTCAAGAAGCAATCTCATTTAGACTTAGATCTATAAGCACTGAGGAATTGGTGGAATATGATATTTTTGGAAGTGGGTTGAAAGTGGCACTAAAAACATAAGAATTGATAGAAAACTTGATTTAAAAAAAAAATACCAGATTTCCTTCTCAATTCCAAAGTCTCTGTTACTCTCCCACATTGGCAGAGAATTGGGGAGTATATATTTTTTTAAAGAGCTCTAACGAGAAATAGTTCACATACCATACAATTCACCTATTTAAAGTTTGTAATTGAGTAGTTTTTAGTATATTCATAGAGATGTGCAACCATCACCACCACAATAAATTTTAGAAAGTTTTCATCATCACCTCCAAAAAAAGCACCATACTCATTAGCTGTCACCCTCCAAACCTTTCCCCTCATTACTCCCAGCCCTAAGAAACCATTAATCTACTTTCTGTCTCTAGGAATTTGCCTAATCTGTACATTTCACAAAAATTGATCGATATGATATGTTTCCTTTTATGACTGGTTCCTTTCACTTAGCATAATGTTTTTAAGGTTCATCAATGGATAAACAAACTGGCACATTCCAGTAGTGGAATACTACTCAGGAATAAAAGGAAAGAACGATTGATATGTGCTACAACATGGATGAATCTCACATGCATTTTTCTAAGTGCAAGAAGTTGGACCCAAAAGGATATAAAACCAAATCCATTGCTGTCGAGTCGATTCTGACTCATAGCAACCCTAAAGGACAGAGTAGTACTGCCCCATAGAGTTTCCAAGGAGCACCTGGTGGATTCGAACTGCCAACCTTTTAGGTTAGCAGCCGTAGCTCTTAACCACTTTGCCGCCAGGGTTTCCAAAGGCTATATACTGTACAGTTTAACTTATATGACATCTGGGAAAAGGCAAAACTATAGGAA
>NW_004449975.1:0-1155 GCF_000243295.1 Trichechus manatus latirostris
ATGAAGAACTGCAGATTTCTTTTTAGTCACAAACATCAAAAAATTAATCCCAAATGCTGATCAGTGATAATACAAAAATCATTACATTTTTAGCCAGCCCACCTGCCATATACGAATCTTCACTGTCCTTGCTAAGAAATATATATACCAAGGGATACAAAACAATCAAGTGTGGCATCAAATTCAGTTTGACTACTGTACTAGTTCGAAATATTAACTTTGTTTCTATGTGACCCTAATACTCCCCAGCATGTTTTCTCCTTTTCAAAATGGGCAACTGAGAGCTTGACATAGCTAATGCCATGATGAACCTATAAGTGTTTTTTTTCTTTGCATTCTCCTTTTCGCATACCTTTGTTAATGACTTTGTTTTGCTCCGTCTGGTTACCTGTGGCTTATGACCCCCCACAGGAAGATTAGAGACCAGATGTCAGACATGTATATCTTTAGCCTGATAAGGAAAAGTCCCTCATGTGTCTCCAGTATGATAGTTTCTTGTAATTACCTTGTAATGAATGACAACACTTCTAACCTTCGTAAAAATCATATATAATCTCTGATGTAAAAATGTCTCTTGGGACTCCATAGAGACAGCCTGCATTGCTGTCAGATCCCTGGTGGTGTACACCTCCTAAAATTAAAACTTTCTCACTCTTTCTGACTTGGAGTACTTTTCATTGGCTCGACTGCTCCAGGGCACGGACTCTATTTGGGTAATACTCTAGATCAGCAGTTCTCAACTCCAACTGTCCAAAGTCGCCTGGAGAGCTTTGTAAAAAGTACCATTGCCAAGGTCCCACCACAGACTAAGCAAATGGAGTTTTCTTGGGGGTGGGGGACAGAGCTATGAATGAGTAATTTTTTAAATATCCTCAAGTGATTCTAACTGTGTAGCCAGGATTAAGAAGCACAGCTGTAGGCTAACATCCCCATGCCTCCTCTCCCTTACCTCTCGACAGGATTCCTGCTAAGCCTTGGAGGCAGGTGCGGGTAGGAGGGAATGTATATAGTTCAAGGACTCTCTTATCACACAGGCCACAGAGGGAAGAGATAGGAAATGTTTTGGACTCTGTTCTCATTAAGAGTTTCACCCATAACGAATTGAGTGTCCTTGCTCCATATCAGTATCTTCATGGGTGGAATTAGACTGTGGTC
>NW_004449976.1:0-1154 GCF_000243295.1 Trichechus manatus latirostris
GAAGTCACTCCCAAGTTTCACCCTTCAGCCAGTGATTCGACAGGCCCATAGAACACAAGACTAAAGGGACACAACAGCCCAAGGACAAGGACTAGAAGGCAGGAGGGGACAAGAAACTGGTAATAGGGAACCCAAGGTCGAGAAGGGAGAGTGTTGACATGTCATGGGGTTGTCAACCGATGTCTTAAAACAATACGGGTACTGTTTAACGAGAAGCTAGTTTGTTCTGTAAATCTTCATCTAAATTACAACTAAAAAAGAAAGAAAGAAAAATAGCTAGAAAATTCCACAGTAACTCATGGGTCAATGAAGCATCATGATAGATTAAAAAACAGGTTGACCTAAACGAAAATGCAACTTATCAAAATTTGTGAGACAGCAAAAGCAGTAACTAGACATAAATTTACAGCATTCAATACATATATTAGGAAAAAAGAAAGATCTGAAACAAATAATCTAAGCTTCCACTTTTAGGAAACTAGAAAAAGAAGAGCAAATTAAATGCAAAGTAAGCAGAAGAAAAGAAATAATAAGAATCAGAGCAGAAATCAATGAAATTGAAAACAGGAAATTAATAGAGAAAACCAACAAAATCAAAAGCTTTGGTTCTTTCAAAACATCAATAACACTGATAAACCTCTAACCAGGCTAACCAAGAAAGAACGAAAGAAGGTACAATTTATTAATATTAGAAAGGAAAGAGAGGCCACCATAACTGATCCCATAGGCACTAAAAGGGTAACAAAGAAATACTGTAAATAACTGTATGGCCACAAATTTGATAACTTAGATGAAATGAACCAATTCCTTGAAAGATACATTCTACCAAAGCTCACACCAAAGAAATAGATAATCTGAATAGGCCCATATATAGTAAAGAAATCAAAGCGACAATGAATAACCTTGCAAAACAGAAAGCCCTAGGCACACTGGTGAAAACACCAGGTCCGCTGGTGAATTCTACCAAACATTTAAAGAAGAAATTATACCAATTCTCTACAATCTCTTTCAGAAAATAAAGCAGAGGGAACACTTAATAACTCACTCTATGCTGAGGCCAGCATTACCCTAATACCAAAACCAGACAAAGAAATCACTAGTAAGAAAAATTACAGACCACTATCTCATGAACATAAATTAAAAAAAAAAAAAAA
>NW_004449977.1:0-1154 GCF_000243295.1 Trichechus manatus latirostris
TATAAAAAAAGAAGTAACAAGGAACTTGCTATCCATCCAGGCTTTGGGGGAAAAAAAGAGAAATACACTAGAAATCAAAAACCCAGGTTGGCACTGTAGGGGGAGGGTGAGCTCACGCCACCTGCCTTGCACAGAGGCCTCAAGCTACAAAATCAACAACTAAAAGTTCGTCAGTAATGAAATCCGTAAGGGTGCTGGTAGAGAAAAATACAAACTGCTCTGCAGATGTGCTCCCCAGACTCAGGGAATAAGAGCTGCCCATAAAAATACAGCCCACACGAAGATAAACAGAAATCTTTTCTCTTCATAACAAACTGCGTGACAGAACAAATCACCATGAGGAGAGTCCACACGTGCAGGAATGAGAAAATTTTCACATCAAAGTCCAAAGAAAATAGGACAGTATAAAAGAGATAGATAATGTGTTTAAAAAGATAAAGAAAGAAATATAAACTATAAGAATGGAATGAAAATACAACAGGGATATTTTCCAAAGGATCAAATAGAAATTTTAGAAAGGAAACATCTAAACTTTCTATTGGAAAATGCAATCGATGTACTGAATAATCTACTTACCATAGATGAAAGTATTCGTGAACCAGAAGGTTAGAGGATCTCATGCAGCTCAGAATGATAAAGAGAGAAAAAAATATGAGAGAGAAGTTAAGAAATATTTGAATCAGAAGAACCAACATAGATCTAAGAGGAGTTCCAAGACAGAAAAGCAAGAATTGGGCGATATTCAAAGAAAAATGGTGAGAACGTTCTAATGCTGAAATAACACGTGAGTCTTCCCTTAAATCACTATCAAAACCAGAGAAGGATTATTAAAAACCAATGCACACCTAGATGCCTCACAATGAAACTACAGACTATCAAAGCCAAAGAGAAAAATCTTCAAAGCTACTACAGGGCAAGTGGAAAAAACCTAACAAGACTAAAAGAGAAATAGATTACAGAATAAATAAGGCAAATGGAGAACAGCTTCTTTTCAAGGGACCACAGAAAAAACCTCAGAAATTCCAGAAATCAGAAATAAACAGAAAACATTCTTTAATCATAATGTAGAAATTAATGTGAAAAATCAGAAAACAAAAAACTGTTCCTGTCTGGAAAATTTTAAACAGTCTTCTAAGCAACTGCGGAGTCAAAGG
>NW_004449978.1:0-1152 GCF_000243295.1 Trichechus manatus latirostris
AAAACCTCCAAACAAAGAAAAGTCCTGTGCCAACCAGATGGCTTCACTGGGGAATTTTACCAAGCCTTTAAAGAATAATTAACACCAATGCTTCTCAAACTCTTTCAAAAAAATATAAGAGGAGGGAACACTTCCTAACTCATTCTATGAAGTCAGCATTACCCTGATACCATAGTTAGACAACGATACCACAAGAAAAGAAAACTACAGACCAATGCCCCTTATGAATATAGATGTAAAAATCCTCAAGAAAATACTAGCAAATTGAATCAAACAGCATATTGAAACAATTATATATCATGCCAAAGTAGATTCATCCCAGGAAATTAAGGCTGGTTCAACATAATAAAATCAAAGTAATAAACCACATTAAAAGAGTGAAGGAAAAGAACCACATGATCATCTTAGTTGATACGGAAAAGACATGTGACAAAATCTAACACCCTTACATTAAAAACAAACAAATTAGGAATAGAAGAGACGTTCTTCAATATGATAGAGTGTCTATAAAAGATCCATATTTCACATCATACTCAATGGTAAAAGACTGAAAGCTTTGCCCCCCTAAGATTAGGAACGAGACAACTATGTCCATTTTCATCACTGGTGTTCAATATTGTGCTGGAAGTCTCAATCAGAGCAATAAGGTAAGAAAAAGCTTATAAAAAATACCCATATTTGAAAAGAGTAAAACTATTTTTTATGTGCAGATGAGATGATCATATATGTAGAAAATCTCAAAGAATCTGCAAGAAATCTACTAGAGTGAATAAGAATGCAGCACAATTGTAGGGTACAAACTTAACACACAAAAATTGGTTGTGTTTGCACACACCAAAAATGAACAATCTGAAAAGCAATTCCATATATAACAGCATCAAAAAGAATAAAATGGTAATGAATAAATTTAATTGGAGAGATAAAGGCTTGTACACTGAAAACTATAAAACATTCCTGAAAAATATTAAAGAAGACCTAAATAAATGGAAAGGGAGCCCTGGTGACGTGATGGTTAAGCACTCAGCTGCTAACCAAAAAGTTGGCAGTTTGAACGCACCCAGCAGCTCTGTGGACAAAGACCTGGCAATATGTTCCTATAAAGATTAGGAAGGAGTCTGGCAAGATGGCGCTCTAGGCAGAAGCACCACGCCG
>NW_004449979.1:0-1104 GCF_000243295.1 Trichechus manatus latirostris
GGCAGTTGTGTTAGTAAGGCAGGACTCAGTCTGCAAGATTGGAATGTATCCTGAGGCAATGTCTTGAGATATAAAAGACAGAAGTGAGCAGTGAGACGGGGGAACCTCATACCATCAAGAAAGCAGTACCAGGATCAGAGCACGTCCTTTGGACACAGGGTCCCTGCGCTGAGAAGCTGCTAGTCTGGGGGAACACTGATGAGAAGGCTAACAGAGAGAGAAAGACATCCCCTGGAGCTGACACCCTGAATTTGGAGTTTTAGCCTACTTTGACTATGTGGAAATAAACTTCTCTTCGTTAAAACCATCCACTTTTGGTATTTCTGTTATAGCAGCACTAGATGACTAAGACACTACATATATAAGCAAACTCCTGGTCAATTTCAAGGCATAGCCACCACTAGGGCCACTACTAACCAATCTCCTCTCTGTAGGACACAGACACTTCATTTACATAGTCTATAGCCACTTCATTTGCATACTATATTGCTGCTGCTCCTGCAGTTCCTTGTAGTGGCCTCTCTTTGGACTTGAGTTGGTCTTACCCAAGAGATATCTTAGTCATTTGAAGTGAGGCAATAGACAGTCAAATCACGCCATGTTCAGGTGGGACAATCTCAATGATCATTGAAATTCCACCATGACCTCGAATTCTTCAGGAAGAAAATGTTAACTTCCCACTCCCAGCTTTTATTAATAGAGAATACTATTTTAGAGTAAAATAGAGTATATCATTTTCATGAACTTCAAAATTCCACAAATTTTGCTTTTGTTTGTCTTCCAGATACAAGTGGAGACATTTGAGTAAAACAATTTGCGACATCTGTCACCAAGAAGAGAGGATTTACAGCCTTTCTTGAATGCCAAGTAAAAACAAATGCTGTAAAGAAGAGGGTTTATATACATTGGTACCAACAGAAGCCAGACCAACCTCTACAATGAATTCTGTATATTTCTTCACATGAAAATGTTCCTAAACAAAGTGTCAGTGAAGAAAGCTATGATGCAAAGAAAGGGCAGAATGACTTGTCTATGAGCCTCAGAATACACCAAGTTACTGAGAAGGCTGCAGGGATGTATTACTGTGCTTGCTGGGATACACTA
>NW_004449980.1:0-1119 GCF_000243295.1 Trichechus manatus latirostris
CAGGGATTCCACAACAATTACAGTATAATTACTTTATATATTAGGCTCATAGTCGTTAAATATTGTTGATAGTTAAGCATATTATACACAAGTGGTTGAATATGAGAGAAGGCCTATCTTTGTCTCTATATGTGTCTTTCCCCATTTCAACTTCCATTTCTTCTTTTTGCTACTCATGTCTGCTTTCTTGTCTTATTTTTTGTCATATCAGAGAAACAATTCACTGCAATTAATGTGAGGCAAGTATTAATGGAAAGTACAAAAATAATATATTGACCACTGATGTAGGCTGGTTTCCCTTTAGAGTACATTGCCTACTGGCAAAAATTTAAAAATATAGAAATAGTGGCTCTGGAAAGTAACTGAATGGCTAAAATTAAGTATATCACTCAAATTGAGCCCCACATCCAGGAAGGAGATGTGTTTTCTAATGATGATAAGTCAGAAGTTCTTATGACTAAAGGTAAAACTCATTCATTATCAAAACACCTTGTGCTACATACTCTTGTATAACCTGACGTGGTCCATGACATTGGAGCTTTTGGTCCGGAGGACAACGGCTGCAGATTCAAAATCTTGCATGGTATTTAGAGTGTGTTGTCTTTGCATGTCTTAGACATGTTGCCTTGAAGAATTTTTCATTCACCTTCAAATCAGATCTTTTATCACTCCCTTGATGGCATTAAAGAGCAAAGCAGAAAGAAAGCGTGTATCTCTGAGATGTGAGTTTTGAAGGAAGTTGATGAGTTCCTGGCATACAATACTGTGATGACTATTCTATGTTCAGAAGAAAGAGATCCAAAAGATATCATCAAAGATGGATGGAGTATCACATCTTAGGCCACAAGGCAATCCTCAACAAGATCCAAAACGTTGAAATAATTCAAAGTATCTTCTCTGACCACAATGCCATCAAGGTAGAAAAGAACAATATAAAGAGCAAGGAAAAAAAATCAACTACATGGAAACTGAATAATACCCTGCTTACACATCAGTGGGTAATAGAAGAAATCAGAAAGGGAATCAAAAAATTCCTAGAATCAACTGAGAATGAAAACCACATCATACCAAAACCTTTGGGACACAGCAAAGGCAGTCCTCAGAGGACAATTTATAGCA
>NW_004449981.1:0-1153 GCF_000243295.1 Trichechus manatus latirostris
TTGTTTCTAATTTTAATGAATTCTGGATCATTATTGACTATCCCTGTAATTACAGGTCTCAAAATAATTGCTGTTATGTTTCGCATTCATTGTAATTGGATGCATGTACTTATTCATTTAATAATCACTACCATAATGAGGCAAGTACTCATTACCTCAATTAAAAAAAAAACACCCACCCTTTTGGTTAGCAGCCAAGCGCTTAACCACTGTGTCACCAGGACTCCTCATAACTCCTTAGCAATGAAAAAATTGTTTTTAAAAATTAGAATGTTGTTGTTGTTAGGTGCTGTCGAGTCGGTTCTGACTCATAGCGGCGCAATGTACAACAGAACAAAACACTGCCTGGTCCTGCACCACCCTCACAATCGTTATGCTTGAGCCCGTTGTTGCAGCCACTGTGTCAATCCATCCCGTTGAGGATCTTTCTCTCCTTCGCTGACTCACTACAAAAAATTAGAATAGAAAAAGTATTATCCATCCTACTATTCCTTTGTGTTCTTTCTACTTCTAGAATCAACCTTCAATGTGATTGGAACTTAGTAAAATATTTACATTAGAAGTTTATTCTAATAGCTTGTAGAATATTTTCCAATGTATCATAAAAATAAGTGTCAAAAAATCAAGGCATAAAGCCAAAAGCACCTGGATCAAAAATTTCATCCTGGTATATATTTAGAGATTTTGGCCAATTTAATTCACTTGACGGCAATGGGGGTAGGAGGAGAGGCATAAAGGATTTATGCAGTTGTAAAAATGAAGAAATAGCATCTCTAGTACAAGGAATCTCAGTCATTTCCTGGAGGCATACTAGGATCAGGATGACCAGTTATGAAGTTGTTATACAAAAAAAAAAAAAAAAAATCCACTGCCAATGAGTCAACTCTGACTCAGCAACCATGTATGACAGAGTAGAACTGCCCCATCGGGTTTCCAAGGCTATAAATCTTCACAAAAGCAGACTGCCCACATCTTTCTCCTGCAGAGTGGATGGTGGGTTCTAACGCCGACCTTTTTGGTTAGCAGCTGAATGCTTTAACCACTGCGCCACCAGGGCTCCTGATAGCAGCCTAAAAACAACGACAACAAAAACTGAAACCATTTGCTGTCAAGTCGATTCTAAATCATGGCGACCCATGTGTGTGAGTAGAAT
>NW_004449982.1:0-1065 GCF_000243295.1 Trichechus manatus latirostris
TTAGATGACCAAATAGACATGTAGAGTAGGAAATTGGATATATAAATCTGGAGTTCATGGAAGAGATCTGGCTGGGACATCTTTTTCTCAGTCATCAGTACATGTATGGTATTTATAACTAAGGGGCTGCATGAGACCAAACAGGTATGACATATGCAAAGATGTTATAATGGTGCCTAGTAAAAGGTACATTCACAATAAATTTTGGCATTGTTATTGTGAGTGTTATTACCAAAAAATTAAGCTATACGGTAACAATTTTTAGATTATATTTTTCTTGATTATCCTTTATTTTTCTGTTTTATGTTTTTCTTTATTATTTTTATATTACTTACCACTTCTTCACATCCTTGAATTACTTCCCACTGGGTAGTGCAAATAGATAATGGCTTCAGCTGCTAACCAAATGGTTTAAGGTTGGAGTCCCTCCAGAGGCACCTCAGAAGAAAGGCTTGACAATCTACTCTGGAAAAATCAGCCATCGGAAACACTATGGAGCAGTTACACTCTCATGCATATGGTGTTTACCTTAGTATAAACTGACTTGATGGCACCTGATTAAACTAGGCAAACTTTCTCCTCTAATCACAGAAAGTGGTGGATCCCTATAGGCATCTACCAGCAGAAGCAAGACTGTATGCGCAAGAGCAATTGAAAGTACATTCTTTCTGACAATACACTAATTTTAAAAAAGAGAACAAAAATGAAGAAATTGTTTCTTGTTTGTAACTCAGCAGTCCTATAAGCCATTCTACCTTCCCAAAAATAATGAGTAAGGATATGAATTGGGGGCTACGGTGTACCTGAAAGGGAAGAAAACATCAGGAATGAGGGATAGATGTCCCATCGCTCCCAAGAAAGACCCTAGAATTTAGAAAAACATATTCCAAGCAATGCAGAGAAAAACAAATGGCAAGACTATGCTACAGAAAAATAGATTCAAGAAAGACAGATGATTCAAAAAATAAAATTATGATTAAAGCATTATAAACAAGTCTTCTGAAAATTGACAAGAGACTCTTCTTATGTTTTAAGAACATTCATTACAAAACTTTTTAGAATGAT
>NW_004449983.1:0-1152 GCF_000243295.1 Trichechus manatus latirostris
CTAGTCACAGGAGTGGGATCTTCTGCTGGTACTAGGCTCCGCTCTTGGGTCCTAGCAGCTGGGTGTAGGTGTCAACTTCCCCTGAGGTCCTCCCTGGGGACATAGTCCACCCCTCCCCAGCTACCGCAGTGATGTCTGTGTCAGGCACTGGGTTAAGTGCTTGGTCAATCAATATCATCCCATTCGCTCCGGCCATTCAGGAGATCATTTAGCATCTGCGCATTTCACAGTGCAGAAAACTGAAGCACAGAGAGTGAGGAGACATGCCCCAGTCACAGGCTGTCTGACTCTCCCAGCCCATACTGAGCTCTGAATGTCACTGAACACTGGGGCAGCCAGCCCTTGCCCACCCAGATATGGACACTAACTCACACCAGCCCTTGAAGATGGTCAAGTCCTCTAGGTGTTCTTGCTGGACTAGTGGGTGTTGCTGGACAGCTGTGTCCGGGGCTCTAGCTCACAGGACAGGTTGTAGCTACAGGACAGAGAACAGCTGAGAGGCTACCAGGAGCCTCACCTCATGTTCTCCCACCTAGTTTCTGCCAAGAATGTGGGGTCCAGGAGCCTCAGCTATCCTCTGGGAACAAGGTCTGCTGCTGACCAAGAAACCAAGTCCACAGGGTCTGTGGAGCAGTGACCAGGGAGAGCCCTCCCCTCTGCCATGGCCCAGCTGCTGCCCAGGCCTCACCTCTCTGTCTCAGTGAGACACTCCACGCCCTGGAACCAGGCTTCAAATTTCTCCTGGGCCACAATGGTGTAGTGTTGGCAGGCCCACTGGAGGAATTTTACTCCTGTAGCACACTAAACTCCTGGGAACAGAGGGAAGGACAGGAGGCTGACTGGGCCTGGGTGTGGGTGCTGGGAGGGCAGGGCTCCAGTCTCCGGGTCTTTCCTCCCATGGGGTCCCTCCTTCCCTCCACTCCCATCCAGAGCCCTTCCTGTTCTCAGAACTGGTTCAAAGGCTCTGCCTGCAAGTTAACCTGGGTTCCAAACCCCTTGCCCTACCTTTGTGTAGGACATGTCTCCCCTTTTCTGTGCATCGAAGTCTCCCCATAAATCTAAAAGGAAGGGGGATGAAGCAAGGGAATGTCCTGTCCAGGAGGGGCTCCGCTTTCCACCCCCACCCCCACAGTGTTTTCCCAAACTTCTCAT
>NW_004449984.1:0-1151 GCF_000243295.1 Trichechus manatus latirostris
GGTTGTTAACCAGTGTCATAAAACAATATGTGTACTACTGTTTCATGAGAAACTATTTGTTCTGTAAACCTTCACCTGAAGTACAATTAAAAAAAGAACAGAAAAAAAATAACTGCCTTTATTTTTTCCATAGGTTTGAGGATTTAATCTTGATCCCCTCCCTTTCTCCTGAGAGTTTTAAGTTCTAAATTGGTGAGAAGACATTAGCATGATGGGTTCAGAGTCTTGACCTTGGTTTCATCCTGCATCAGTCACATCCACTGAGTCGTCCTCATTCCCATCTGGCCTTTCAGATCACTGCCACATCCTCCTTGTCCTGACCACATGGCTTCTTCAAGTTTACCATTTCTCTATATCAGGTCTGTGTAACTCTCGGGTACACAAGAGATATTCTACTGCTCCTGTACTACTTTGGACTTCAGGATAGTCTATGAAGCTTTGTCAAGCCAACCTATTAACCTCACCTTGTGGTCCCACTGCTTCACTGGACTCTGGGAAAAGAGAGGAGGGAGCGCATGTCTCCTCTGCTCTCCATTTACCCAAAACTCTTTGAAATTATCATTGTGACTCTCCATCTCTGGGGTTCAGGCTAAGGAGGCAGGCACAAGGCCACTTATTCAGTTCCCACATAAGTCTAAGCTCTCTTTGACTTTCCATTGACTTTCTTTCCCTCAGCCTAGAGAATCTTTAGCTGGAGACAAGAAATAGTTACTCTCATCACAGGAAAATCTAGTGTTCACTGTTGTTGCACTGGTTCTTTCCTTACTTCTCACCCACTACCTTTCCCAGGGCTAGGCTTTTGAAACTCAAAAGCCAAGAATTGACTTCTCCGTTTAAGTATGTCATCTTTCCCCTAAGGCAAAGAATGGTGCAGCTCTAGCAGACTCAATCAAGAGAAGAGGGGTTGTTGAAAATGCCAGGGAACTAAGCATGGGTTAATTTTTTTAACGTTATCTTACCAGAACATTAAAAATTTTTGTCTTAAAATAAAAAATTAGAATTTAAATTAAAACTTGGATTTTCCCCCCATCCAAATTCCAATGGCATTTTTTAATGAGATGGAGAAACAAATCACAAACTTCATATGGAAAAGGAAGAGGCCTCGGATAAGTAAAACATTACTGAAGAAGAAGAACAAAGTGGGAGGTCTC
>NW_004449985.1:0-1151 GCF_000243295.1 Trichechus manatus latirostris
ATCTTTGTGAACGATGTTATGCCAGTTGACTAAGTTGTACCCTGAGACCATCATCCCAAGCCTTGTACCCAGTAAAACAATCCTGCGAGTTGTTTGGATATGTCTAGGAAGTCTCCATAACCGTGCCCCGAACGTGGTTTGTTATCTGTGTGGATATATATGAAGCACAACCAAACATGTATATACATATGCCTACAGATATGCCACATGTATTTACTCACATATTCCATCCTATACATATATATGCATCCATATCTACCTAACATAACCACACACATATTTTTTGGTTGTTTCCACTGTTGTTGCAAAATTGTGTATGTTATAGCATTTATGGAAATTGTCCCTTTTTTACATATACTTCTTAGTGTCTTTATTTACTTTGGACAAGTTGTGGTGACTTCACCCATATTTGGGATTGCCTTTTCCATCACCAAAAGTAACAGCTATCTAGAAAGTGATTTCCCCTCCTTCTTCCTCTCATCGCTGGTAACCATTAAAGAACTTTGCTTTCCTTGTGTATATCTACCACATTTTTCCACATTATGAGTCACAGTCAACTAGACAGCAGTGGGTTTGGTTTTAATGGCTAATGATCATGAGCATCTTTTCATGTGTTTGTTGGCCACCTGAATGTCCTTTCTGGTGAAGTGTGTGTTCATATTTTTTGCCCATTTTTTGATTGGATTGTTTGTCTTTTTTTTTGTTGAGTTGTTGAAGTTTTCTACGTATTTTAGAGATTAGACCCTTATCAGATATGTCATTGCCAAAGATTTTTTTTCCTAGTCTGTAGGTTCTCTTTTTACTCTCAGTAAAATCTTTTGATGCGCGTAAGTGTTTAATTTTTAAGAGATCCCAGTTACCGAGTTTATCTTCTGTCATTCATGCATTTTTAGTTTTGTTTAATAGGACATTTATGCCCAAAATTAGGTCCCCTAGTTTTGACACTGTGTTATCTTCCAGGAACTTTATAGTTGTAGCTTTAACATTTAGGTCTTTGATCTATTTTGAGTTAGTTTTTGTGCATGATGTGAGGTATGGATCCTGATTCATTTTTCTATATATGGACATCCAGTTTTGCAGCACCATTTGTTAAAGAGCCTGCTTCTTCCCCATTGAATGGACTTTGACCCTTTGTTGAAGATCAGCTGCCC
>NW_004449986.1:0-1151 GCF_000243295.1 Trichechus manatus latirostris
CTACATGGTGTCCAGTGAGCTTGCTGAAGGAGGCACACACAGGGTGAGTAATGATGAATGCCATACTTTATTAATTACACTTGGCAATAGTGAAAAGCTTAATGAAAGCAAGAGGGAAGAGGAACTTTCCTTGATTCTGTGCCTACCCAATACCAGGCATTGCCACAGCCTCATTTTCTCCTCTGCAGAACACCAAGAGGGATGCAACTTATTCTCATTTCATCAATAAAGTAACAAAGGTTCAGGGATGTGTAGAAACTTGGCCAAAATCACACATTTGGGATGGGAGAGCTGGAATTACAGTTTAGGTCTGTCCAGCTCATCAGGGATGCACCCAGACTCGTCTAGCCCTGATGTCTCCCCCTTCAAAGGCTCATGATGGATAATGAGCACAGAAGTCTTAGTACTTAATTGTTCTCTTACTAACTCATGGACATTAATTTACCTTCAGCTAGATTGTAAGCTCCTCGAGAGAAGCCAGAGAATTCTCCTTATATTATACATAGTACCCGTTAAAAAAACAAAGAACTTTGTGGATCAACTATCAAGTGTTGGCAGTTACCTTCAAGGTGAAGTTATTGGGAGGCAGGGCCAAGATGATGAAGTAGTCAGACACTTCTGGTGGTCCCTCTTACAACAAAGACCCCAAAAAACAAGTGAATCAATTATATATGACAATCTAGGAGCCCTGAACATCAACGGCAAAGTTGAGGAATTGGACTGAGTGGCAGGGGGAGGGAGAGACAGTTCAGAAGCAGTGAGGAGTTGCCAGATCCGACCCAGTGGGAGCCGGCATCCTGCAGGCCAGATCATGTGCGTGGTGAGATGAGCAATGGCATTCAAGACATACTTCCCACATTGGGAGAGACCAAGTGGTGGAGAGTCTACTTAGGCCTCCAGAACCAATTAAAAGCAGTGCTCGATTAGCAAAAGATAAGTACATGCATTTAACCTGTCATGCAGATCAAAAAACACCCTGTTTGGGAAGAACCTCTCTCCCATTTATCTGCTCACTCCCTGCTCTGCACTGGGCCAGCTTCAGAATTACCGCATCCCCTGGGCCTGAAGTAGGACCCATCACGTGCCCTGAGCCATTCTCCCAGCCTTGGAGAGGGAACAAATTAACAAACAGGAAAAAATAATCTGACAGC
>NW_004449987.1:0-1151 GCF_000243295.1 Trichechus manatus latirostris
GGGGGTGATTACATTAAAACACGGAGAATCATGGCCCAGCCAAGTTGACACACAATCTTAACCATCACTCTCTGTAAGCCTCCTTATTATCCTGAGACGAAATTCACAGGACATACAAAATACCTATGCAAATCATTTTCATTAAAGCAGCATAATGCTCTAACCATAATATACAGGAGAAATAATGGAAAGTAACTTCAACTAATATGTATTTCAATATGTAGTGCTTGCCTATGGCTATACTGGAAGTATTCAGATACTTTCACCTGTTTGTAGAATCACCAAGAACTCTTCAGGTACAAATGCAGACTGATACAAGTGTCTTCTACTGGTGATTCAGCAGACGGCCAGCACTGTGGCTATTGATTTGGTTTTGCACAACTCTAGAAAGGTTCTGAACAAAATCAGTTTACACAGTGGTTGAATTTCTGGAAGATTCAGTATATAATAAAACCATTAAAAATGGAACTAAATGTAAAACAGAGGTTCTAAGTTCAGAAAATTTTAAGCAATTTTTTTTTTAACCTTCATGGATGTCCAAGAGGGCACTCAAAATCGGTCAGGGCAACAGGACGATTCTTCATTGTGTGATACTGTTCAACCCATCCCTGGACATCTAGGATCCCTGACCCCTGCCTACTAATTGCCTGAATAGTGGCCCCAGTCATCATGAAAACCGAGAATGTCCTGGAAATTTCTGAGAAACTCTAGGGGGTGGTATTGCCCTCACTGAGAATCATTATTGCAAATGTGTCCTTTTGGCTAAGATGTGAAAAATAGCAGGGGTGGGCTAAAGCTTATTCTCCCTTTTCAAGGCCTCTCAAAAAAACAGAGGAATTCTCATCTAATTCTTTGTATGGCTTTTACTTCAGGAGGGCACATTACTCTGTTAGGTCACTGTATTAATATGTATGGCTGCATAACATGTCACCCTCCAAACACAGATGCTTAAAATAACAAATAGTGATTAATCTCACAGTTTCTGTGGATTAAGAATTTGGAAGCAGCTGAGCTGGGTGGTTCTGGCTCAGGGCCTCTCATGAAGTGACAACCAAGATGTTGGCTGATGTCAACAGTCATCTGAAGGCTTCTCTGGGGCTGGAGGATCTGCTTCCAAGCTCACTCAAGTAGCTACTGGCGGTGGGGGTGGG
>NW_004449988.1:0-1094 GCF_000243295.1 Trichechus manatus latirostris
AAACAAATTAAAAAAAACAAGAAACCCCTCCAAAAAACATTAAAAAAAAAAACAAGAAAAAAGAAATGCCCTCAGGGATCCCTCTGTGTGTCTGTGAAAACTGAGGGGATAGGTCCCAAGCTGCGCCGTACTGCCCGGCTAGAATGGGCTCCCAATTCGAGAAAAGAAAAAGAAAACAAACAATTCAAAACAAACAAAAAAAGCCCTGGGATCCCACCAGCATGGCAGCATTGACCAGGAAGCAGTTTCACATTCGAGTGGAGTTTCACAGCCTTTTAGGAAGAAGCAAAGATGGCACATGGAGCCAGGTATTTGAAAGAAAGGAGGGGGAGGTAGTGAGAAGTAAGGAAGAAATAAAAAGAAGTGGAAAAATGCAACACCAGCAACCGGCAAATGGCACTGTTTACCGGTTGTTCTGTCTCCTGATGGAAGCTCCGTGAGGCTGCTTTCACGTACCCCCTGTTCACTGGTCTCTGATAGGCATCCAAGATGGCAAATCCATGCTGCGTTAGCTGATAGGGACCTCTGCATGTATCTCTCCTCGCTCTCTGTTCTCTGTCAGTTTCTTATTCCATTTGGTGCTTGGCTGAGTTCTTTCTCTCTTCATTTGATGCTTAGGGTTTCAGGATTGCCATTTTCTTTGTTTCACTTAGTTTTCGGATCTTTGCTGTAGAGAGATTGTGTGGTGCTTCTGCCTATAGTGCCATGTTGCCCTGGGAACCCAACATCATTCTTAATGGAGAGAGGCTGAAAACATTCCCCTTGAAAACAGGAACAAGACAAGGATGCCTTTTATCATCACTCCTAGTTAACATTGTGCTGGAAGTTCTAGTGGGAGCAATAAGTTACGAAAAAGAAATAAAGGGCATCCAAACTGGTAAGGAGGAAGTAAAACTGCCTATTTGCAGATAATATAATACTATACATAGAAAACCCTAAAGACTCCATGAGAAAACTACTGAAACTAACAGATTCAGCAGAGTAGCTGGATATAAGATAAACATACAAAAATCAGTTAGATTCCTATACACTAATAAAGAGAATGATGAAAAAGAAATCATGAAAACAATACCATTTGCAATAGCCCCTAAAAA
>NW_004449989.1:0-1150 GCF_000243295.1 Trichechus manatus latirostris
TTAATGCTTTGATTATGAGCCTTTCTTGTTTTTGGATGTGTGCATTTATTGCTATAAACTGACCTCTGAGCACTGCTTTTGCTGTGTCCCAAAGGTTTTCCTCAGAATTTTAAAGGCATTGCTCCATTGCGTTAGTTATTAGTACTGTTTTTGAAAAGTCTGATGTTATTCTAATTTATAGTTCTTTGTATCACATCTGTTGCAGACTGGGCTCCCCAGGAAGCAGACTCTGAGGTGAAGTTTAGCATGTTGGATATTTATTAAGGAGTGTCCTCAGGATCAACATTTATAGAAGGGTGGTGAAGGAAGCAAGTTTGACAAGAGGGAGAAGTTTAGCTGCACTGCAGGCTCAACAGCCTTAATTGATCCCATGGGAGCTCTGGAACTTGAATAACTTTTCAGAGGCATCCCAAAATGAATCAAGATGCCCTGACCTTTATATTCCTGCTTCACACAGCCACTAGATGTAGATCATTCCACAAAGATGTGACTTAGACAACACCGCTTTCTGCAGTAGAAACTCCTGAAGGGCTGAGTTGGGGGCTGCCTGCTGACATCTGGGGTAACAAACATATCCTTCTTCGAAGGCACATCTGGGAAGCAAACCACAGGATCCATTACAACATTTGTTCCTGTTCTCTGCCAAAACGCTTTTAGGATAACTGCCCAAAAGCAAAGATGAGAAGGCAGGAAGGGGCAGGAAAACTGGACGAATGGACATGGAGAACCCAGGGTGAAAAGAGAAAAGAGGAGAGTGCTGACACATTGTGGGGATTGCAACCAATGTTACAAAACAATTTGTGTAAAAAATTTTTTAAAGAAAAACTATTTTGCTTGGTAAAATTTAAAAAAATTAAAAAGGAGAGGAAACACACAGAAAAAGAAATTTTTAAAAAAGGGCTTTTAAGACCTTTTCCTTATCCCTGTCACTTAAAATTTTACCTTGATGATCCTTGGAGTAGATTTACTTTATTTCTTGTGCTGAGGGTTGATGGGTATTTTTTTTAACTTTTTTTTTATTGTGCTTTAGGGGAAGGTTTACAGAACAAATATTTTCTCATTAAACAGTCAGTACACATATAGTTTTATGACATTGGTTAACAACCCCATGACATGTCAACACGCTCCCTTCTCTGCCTTGGAGGACTTT
>NW_004449990.1:0-1150 GCF_000243295.1 Trichechus manatus latirostris
GGAAAGAAATCCTATGTTCATGGATAAGAAGTCTTAATATTGTTAAGATGGCAATGCTCCCTCAAATTGATCTATAAATTCAATGCAAACCCAAACCAAACCCATTGCCATAGAGTCAATTCTGACTCATGCAATCCCTATCAAATTTCCAGATGCCTTTTTTGCGGAAATTGAGAAGCTAATTCTAAAATTCATATGGAAATGCAAGGAACCTAGAAAAGTCAAAACGATCTTGAAAAGAACAAAGTTGGAGGGGTCACACTTCTTGATTTCAAAACTCACTACAAAGCTACAATATTTAAACACTGGGATAAAGATAGACATGTAGATCAATGAAATAGAATTGACAGTCTAGAAATAAACCCATACATAAATGATCAGTTAATTATTTTTTTTTTGGCTTTAAAGAATAGAAATTTATTTTCTTGCAGTTTAGGAGGCTACAAGTCTGAATTCGGGGCACCGGGGCACCAGCTCTAGGAGAAGGCTCCCTATCTGTTGGCCCTGAGGTGAGATCTTTGTCTCAGCTTCTGAAGCCCCAGTGTTCCTTGGTTCCTTGGTGATCTTCATGTGGCATCTGTCTTCGCTCCCTCTGTGCTTCCTTCTGTGTCTCATCTGTTCTTTTTATATCTCAGAAGTGATTAGGGTTAGGACCCACCCTGCACTGATAGGGCCTCACTAATATAACAGAGAAAGCCCTGTTCTTAAACAGGGTTACATGCACAGATATAGGGGTTAGGATTCCAACACATATTTAGGGGAGGGGCACACAGTTCAATTCATAACATCTTTCTTGAGTGGTTGGGCAAGACTCAGGGAAGGGGAGCCCCAGGCTGAGCTCAGACAGACCGGGGCCACAATCAGACACTGCCATTTACTGACTGTGACCATCCAAGTGGGCTCATCTGTAAAAGCGGTTGATGAATGTGCCTAGACAGGAAGTTGTGAAGATGAAATGAGGTGACTCAGGTCACAGCGTGGGGCTCCAAGGACAACACTGTTGGTGCTGGATCTGTTTGCCTCACATGCCTCCGGCCTGGCTGGCAGTCTGAAGGTCTTTTCTCTTTCCTCATGTACACACGAGAGAAGTTTGGGGCTCCAGCAATGGGAAGGGGAAGATCAAAGCTGCAGTAAGCTACCAGTAACCAGT
>NW_004449991.1:0-1150 GCF_000243295.1 Trichechus manatus latirostris
TATAAATTTTAAAAAGCTATTTTCAAATGCAGTTCATTGAATAGCTTACAATCTTTGTAATAAGTTTTGTTTTAAATTTCATTGCAAATGCAAACCCACTCATATATATATTTGTTATTTGTAACTAATAATTTAAAGCAATTAAATAATTGTCAAGCTTTCATAAGTTGAATTCTCTTCAATAAATGCTCTGTTAGAAATTTAACTTTTATTATTACCACTGTATAACACAGGCAAAACTGTATTACCATCTGCAGCTAGGAATATATGCACCTTTTTCTAATTGTATGCTTTCTGCCTTTTCAGAAATAGCCTGTAAATATTTCATTTGTAATTTGAGGAATTAATAAGAAGATGGCACTCATTTGGATGGCATAATATAGCCAACAGCAGAGACAATTCTACTGGTTTAAAATCTAGGAATTAATAACAGCTTTAATTGTCCCACAAATAAACAAAATATGCCTTCTGTTTTCTTCCATATTCCAAATTGTGCCTTTCTTTAAAGTAAACCCTACAGAGCAGAATTTTTACATTATGATCGCCATCGCTTTGCAGTTCTGCAAAGTAAGGTAAGCATAGCTTTTATCTGCAAGGATTCCCTGAGGCAGTTTCTGTAAAAGGGTTAATGACAGATGTTTCCATTAAATCTGACCTACCTCTTAATTTTGCCATTGCCTGATAATATCCTGGCTTTGTGCTTATTTGCATGGGCAAATGGAGTCACTCCATAACAAGTAACACACCACCCTCATTGAAACAAAAGGTCAATTCATTTTAAATCGATGTGCAAAATACTTTTTGTAGTTGCAGATAAAAAAAAAAAAAAGACTCTTTCACACAATGCTACTATTTACAAAGAATTAAAAGCTCTATTTTCTGAACCCCTGTACACAATGTACATCTCTAGGCAGAGAAGAGTACTGCCAACAGAAATCAATACATCTCCTTGTAGGTAACTAACTAGAAAAATCACTTCTCTCTCTAGGATACTCCTCTTATTTTTATACTAAATACAACCAGGACACAGTAAATTTTCTTTGCTAAGAAATTAGTTGGGAACCTCAAAATGCTAGCAGCACTTTCTTGTTTTCTCAGCATTATTACTTTTGCAAGGAAAAAAAATCTGTAAACACTGAAGGAACGGTTA
>NW_004449992.1:0-1149 GCF_000243295.1 Trichechus manatus latirostris
GACATTTTCCCTTTATTTCTTGAACTTTTCCAATCCCCTTTTTATTGTCATATCAAATCACTTTCCACTCACAGAGTCGTGTGTTTGTGGGTCTTTGTGTATTTATAGATATAGATGTATATTACATACATGTATATTATTTACTAACCTTTCACCAAAAGATGTAAAGTTCCACATTCATTTCAAAGATTATTTAATGGTATTATAAAGCATTCCTTGTTTAAGTCCCTCCTTTTAACATTTTAATGAATATTAAATTTAAGTCTCAATTTCCTGTGAACCACAGCAAATGGAAATATATTATAAAAATTTCATACTATAGTTAATGAAAGCATACCAATAATTCAGAAACGTGTTTTGAACTGAACTCAAATATTATGTATTATAATGCAGGTTTTATTCACTGGCCATTGACCAACGTTTTGGACAAATTACATTTGGTTTTCTAATAATGTTACATTAAGAATTTTACATCCACGGTTAAGAGCTACAACTGTTAACCTAAAAAGGTCATCAGCTCGAATCCACCAGCCACTCCTTGGAAACCCTATGGGGCAGTTCTACTCTGTCCTATAGACTTGCTATGAGTCGGAATTGACTGGACGGCAATGGGTTTTTGGTTTCGGTTAGTTGAGATGCATCTGATGACCCTGTGAGATGAGTTTAAAGGATCCAAGATAAAGCTCTAAGGGATACTAGTAGTTCGGCCACCTGGAATATATTTTACAGTTATTTAGTGCCTCAAGATGGGGGTGTCATAAAATCAGATAAACAACCACCAAGATTGCTTATAACACGCACACTTATTTATTTTCTACAGTCTAGCTAGTTTAGTGGTTCGCAAACTTTACTGTGCATCAGAATCACCTGCAGGGCTAGTTAGAACTCAGACTTATGGTCTACCCCCAGAGTGTCTGACTTACTGGGTCTGAGGTGGGGCTTCATAGTATGCGTTTTAAACAAGTTCCTAGTTGACACCAGTGCTGCTGGTCCATAGGCCACATTTTGATGGACACAGTTTTAAGGTATTCTGCTTCTGAGGATTAATAGTTTGGGAATCAACGTGGATAGAGGGGAAAAAAATATAAAAAGTATTCGAAGAAGAAACATACTAGTATATTCATTATAATAACAGTATTGTAACATTTA
>NW_004449993.1:0-1149 GCF_000243295.1 Trichechus manatus latirostris
GTCTGATTCTGAAATTTTATTGTTAATCTTCTGGATTTCTGATTGCTGTCTCTCTATGGATTCTTGCAGCCTATTAAATTTGTCATTATGCTCTTGAATAACCTTTTTCATTTCTGCTACTACTTTGTGTGTTCTTTGGATTTTCTGCATTTTGAAGAATTTCCTTCCTAGTTTCTTGAAGAATTCTGTACATTAATCTCTTGTATTCTGCCTCTGGTAATTCCAAGAAATTCTCTTCATTCAGAAAATTTATTGATTCTTTATTTTCAGAGCTTGCTGAAACTATAACGGTCTGCCTCTTTATGTGATTTGATATTGACTGTTGTCTCCGAGCCATCAATAAGTTATTATAATTTTTTTTTATTTTATATTTGCTTGCTGTATCTTAGCTTGTCGTTTTGTTTTTATATGCCCAAATAGTCTGCTCACATGCGCTAGATTAATTATTGGCACCTTTGTAGCTCTAATGTCCTGTCACCAGGTAGTGTAGTTCGATCTGTTACTAAGTATGTGAGCCCAGGAGTCTGTTAACTCTTCTTGTATGTATTCAGCTCAGGTGTCTAAGCAGTCGGTCACCAAGTGTGTGGTGTGTGCTCTCACCTACAGTTGTAGAGAGGCATGGGTGATTGGTTTAGGCACAGGTATCTGGCTGCAGTAGGAGGTCACACGCTGATCAAGGCAGGGGGCTTATAGCTGCCCCTGAGTGTCTGAAAGAAAAGTGTTTCTCTGTTCCCTAGACCAGGTAGGTAGGTGAGTTCTGCAGCTGGACTATGAGCACCCTATAGTGTTGGCTGTAAGGACAGGGGCACCACTTATTCTTGGACCCCTGTCACAGGTGGCTAGGTGGCATGAGTCTAGCCACCAATCCCCAAGCCCCTGATGTGGTCAGGAAAGGATTCTGATTAATGGGCAGTGTCAAATGTCACAAACCTGCCACTTCACAGCTTAAACAGTTGAAGGTAGACTTCAGGTATTTACCCTGTTGCACTGTGGTAGTGAGGGCTTACGCTGTTGAAATGGGCCCACAGAAGCCTATGCAGGGGTGAAAGGCATTCAAAGTCTGGATCCCTTATGCCTGTACCTAGGAAAAGGAGATGTGCCAACCCTTAGTTCCTGGCTTAGGGGAGCCGGTAGCTTATTTTTTCCCTG
>NW_004449994.1:0-1088 GCF_000243295.1 Trichechus manatus latirostris
TGACAGTAGCCCTCGAGTGACCAGGAAGAAGGCATATCCCTGTTCCCTAGAGTGTGTAGGTCGGTGGGTTTTGCAGCCATGCTATGAGCACCCAGTGCTTTTGGCTGTAAGGACAGGGGGGCATCTCTTATTTTTGAGCCCCTATCGCAGGTGGCTAGGTGGCATGGGTGGAGCCACCAGTCCTCAGGCCCCTAATGTTGGTAGGTGAGGACACTGCTTAATGGGAAGAGCAGTGTCAAATGTCATGAACCTACCACTTCACAGCTGAAACAGTTGAAGTTAGAGTTCTGGTATATACCTTGTTGTACTGCGGTAATGAAGGCCTACACTGTTGAAATGGGCCCACACAAGTCTCTGCAGGGGAAAAGGCACTCAAAGTCCATGGATCCCTTATGCCTGTGTCTAGGCAAAGGATCTGTGCCTACCCTAGGTTCCTGGCTTAGGGGAGCCGGCAGTTTATTTTTTCCCGTTTGTTAATTTATTCACTCTCCAAGGCCGAGAGAATGGCTCAGGGTGTGTGACAGATCTTACTTCCAGCCCAGGGGACTTGGTGATTGCTGAAGCTGATCCAGGACCCAGTGTGGAGTAGGGATCAGGGAGGTAAATGGGAAAGAGGTTTTTTTCCTAAGGGGGGTGTTTTTGATCCACGTGGTAGGCCGTATGCAAGTACTTAACTTTCACTGATCTAGGGCTGCTTCTCACTGGTTCTGTGTGGCTGGGTAGACTCTCTGCAGCTAGATCTCTCCTGGTACAGAATATGCTTCCCGAACACTGCTGCCTGCCTGCCTCACACTCACCCATGAGCTGATCAGGCCTGAAGGGCTCAGGCTTTCACCAGGTCAGGTCTGGTAACTCCTCGCTTCTTCAAAATGGTCTCTCCCTCCCCCTGCCACTCAGCCCAGTTCCTCAAATTTTCCTTAGATGTTCAGGGATCCTAGATTGTCATATATAATTGATTCACTTGTTTTTTCAGGTCTTTGTTGTAAGAGGGTCCACTGGAAGTGTCTGACTACTCCACCATCTTGTCCCTGCCTCCCTCAACCTCACTTCTAACCATTTCTTATAAACCTGCATGATCCATTAGTGAA
>NW_004449995.1:0-1149 GCF_000243295.1 Trichechus manatus latirostris
TATCACAGGTTGTTAATGAGTCTTCCTCCAATCCTGATGCCCCATTCTTCTTCATACAGTCTAACTTTTCTGGTGATTTGCTCAGCATACAGATTGAATAAGTATGGTGAAATGATACAACCCTGACACACACATTTCCTGACTTTAAACCACACAACATCCCCTTGTTCTGTTCAAACCACTGCCTCTTGATCTATATACAGGTTCCTCATGAGCACAATTAAGCATTTTGGAATTTCCATTCTTCGCAATGTTATTCATAATTTGTTATGATCCACACAGTTTAATGCCTTTGCATAGGCAATAAAACACAGATAAATATCTTTCTGCTTTCAGTCAGGATCCATCTGACACCAGCAATGATATCCCTGGTTCCACGTTCTCTTCTGAATCCGGCTTGAATTTCTGGCAGTTCCCCGTTGATATACTGCTGCAGATGATTTTGAATGATCTCCAGCAAAATTTTACTTGTGTGTGATAGTAATGATATTGTTCAATAATTTCCACATTTGGTTGGATCACCTTTCTTGGGAATAGGCGTAAATATGGATCTTTTCCAGTCAGTTGGCCAGGTAGCTGTCTTCCAAATCTGTTGGCATAGATGAGTGGGTACTTCCAGGGCTGCATCTGTTTGTTGAAACATCTCAATTGGTATTCCATCAATTCTTGGAGCCTTGTTTTTTGCCAATGCCTTCAGTGCAGTTTGTATCTCTTCCTTCAATATTGTTGGTTCCTGATCATATGTTACATCCTGTAATGGTCAACCAATTCTTTTTGGTATAGTGACTCTGTGTATTTTTTCCATGTTCCTTTGATGCTTTCTGCATCATTTAGTATTTTTCCCATAGAATCCTTTACTATTGCAACTAGAAGCTTGAATTTTTCCTTCAGTTCTTACAGGTTGAGAAATGCTGAGCTGTTCTTCCCTTTTGGTTTTCTATCTCCAGCTCTTTGCACATGTCATTATAATACTTTATTTTGTCTTGTTGTGCTGCCCTTTGAAATATTCTGCTCAGCTCTTTTACTTCATCATTTCTTCCATTTGCTTTACTCTCTGCATTCAAGAGCAAGTTTCAGTATCTCTTCTGACATCCATTTTGGTCTTTTCTTTCTTTCATGTCTTTTTAATGACCTTTTGCTTTCTTCATG
>NW_004449996.1:0-1149 GCF_000243295.1 Trichechus manatus latirostris
AGAGTGTGGGCTTTGTTATCCACAGACAATTCTCATGTTAGCCTAATAAAATACTAAATTAAGTAACACATGTGAGAATTGTTACAGACTATTAACTTAGATTGCTTGAACCCTCCATGACTTATTGAATTAAACTCTAGAACTCCAAATGATGACTCTAGAAGGCTTGATTTGGTCTGGGTGCTTGTATGTTAAGTGTTATCTTTGCTGTGATCATCAGTGCCCTGGAAGATGGCCCACAGAAGAAAGAAATTGCTAGAGCCACCACTGTACCCGTGCAGGAAGCATTTCATGAAATTCACATTGACTTGAAGGCCCTCTTAACTCCTCCTCTTAGGGGAAATGAGGATAGCCCCAAATCTTTACTTGGGAAGGAGATTCCTGTCTGAGGCTACGAGAAAAGCTAGGAGTCAAAGGAGACAACTGAGCTTGTGTCTGAGCTCTGAGTAAAGACCAAATGTAGGGATAGCCCTTAAAAATGCTGAGTCTTCTGCTGCTGTCCAAGAAGTAGTAAGAGGAACCAGTTTTACCCTCCCACTGAAACGAGTAAAAATTCTGACAAAATATATGAAACAATGTTTTTTAGATATTGGACAGCAAGTAATGCTTGACAGTTATCCCTGAGAAGGAGAAGACAAGGAGGTGAGCCCTATAGGTGCCCCGTTTTACTGCCTGGAGAGACTTTCTAGGCCACAGCATGGTGTGGCAGAGCCCAGATGGAGCCGAGAGGTCGCTTTCACGTGAATAGATGGAGCTAGGAGTCTAGAGATGTCAAGGTAACTAGAATTCTCAGGGAGAGATAATGGGGAGAGCTGGATAGAGAGAGAGACAGGGAAGGGAAGGGGGGTAGGGAGAGAGAGAGAGACTTGCAGAGGGCCCCCTTGGGTCTTCATTAGAGTACTAATCAGTACACTGTTGTGTGAGGAAACAATTATTCAAGGCCAGGGAAAGAACTTCTCAAAAGAAGAGGGAGCAATATAATGGGGATAATTTGTGTTCCCCTTAGCCAGAGTAGAAATAATTCATGGGATATTGGGTAGAATACTCAGAAGGGCATTGCCTCAGTAGTGGGGGAAATTAATCCTAAAGGCTGCTCTTTCCAACCTACACAAAACCCGTTGCCATTGAGTCGATTCTGACTCATAGTGA
>NW_004449997.1:0-1120 GCF_000243295.1 Trichechus manatus latirostris
CTTTTTTGGTAGATATCAACAAAATGATTCTAAAATTTACACAAAAGACAAAGGAACTAGAATAGTCGACTCTGCCAATTCTGAAACTCTGAAAAAGAAGTGCAAAGCCATTTGCCCCACAATACCCAATTTTAAGACTTACTATAAAGCGACAGTAGTCAAGACAATGTTGTACTGTCAAAAGGATAGACACGTAGGTCAACCAAACAGAATAGAGAGTCCAGAAATAGATCCACACGAATATAGTCAACTGATTTTTGACAAAGATGCAAAGGCAATTCAGTGGAGAAAGTCTTCTCAACAAATGGTGCTAGAATAATTGGACAGTTATAAGCAAAAAAACCCGAAACTTTGATCATAGCTTGCACTGTATACAAAACAAAACTAAACTAAAACCCCACAGAATAGCCGTAGAACTAAATGTAGCATGTAAAAGCATAAAACTCTTCTAGGAGAAATTTGCATTACATTGTGTTCGTCAAAGAGTTTTTAGATATAACACCAAATACGATCCATAAAAGAAAATATTACTTAATTGGACTTTATCAGTACTTAAAACTTTTTCTCTGTATAAAACACTGTTCAAAGAATAAAAACAAATACACAGAAAAGGAGAAAATATGTGTAAATCACATAACTGATGAAAGACTTGTACCAAGAATAGACGAACATTCCCAAAACTCAGTTTAAAAACAACATTAAAAAACAGGCAAAACATATGAGCAAACACTTCACCCAAGAAGATAAATGGATGGCAAATAAGCACATAAAAATGCTCAATATGATTAGTCTTTAAAGGAATGCTAATTAAAAGCACAATAAAATACTACCACACACATATTAGAATGGTTTAAAACTTTAAATCTGAAAATATGAAACGTTGATGAGGATGTAGAGTAACTGTAACTCTTATACACAGCTGGTGGGAATTCAAAGTGGTACAGACACTTTGGAAAACAGTTTGTTAGTTTCTATTAAAGTTAAACATACACTTACCACTTGACCCTGCAATCTCACTCCTGGGTATTTACTCAAGTAGGCTGAAAAACATATTTTCACTCAGCTTTATTCATAATTGCCCCAAACTGGAAATCACCCAGATTTCCTTCAACAGAAGCAT
>NW_004449998.1:0-1148 GCF_000243295.1 Trichechus manatus latirostris
ATGGAGAAAAGATTGAAGTTGTCAAAGATTTCATTTTACTTGGATCCACAATCAACACCCATGGAAGCATAAGTCAAGAGATCAAAGGATGTATTGCATCGGGCAAATCAGCAGCAAGACTTCTTCAAAGTGTAAAAAGCAAAGAACTAAGGTGCGCCTGACCCAAGATATGGTATTTTTGATTGCTTCATTGTACGCAAGAGCTGGACAATGAATAAGGAAGACAGAAATAGAAGTGATGCCTTTGAATTATAGTTTTGGCGAAGAATATGTAATATAGCATGGGCTGCCAGAAGAACAAATGAGTCTGTCTTGGAAGAAGTACAGCCAGAATGCTCCTCAGAGGCAAAAATGACAAGACTTCAAGTTATGTACTTTGAACATGTTATCAGGAGGGACCAGCCCCTGGGAAAGGACATCATGCTTGGTAAGGCAGAGAGTCAGAGAAAAAGAGGAAGATCCTCATTGAGATAGATTGACATAGTGGCTGCAACAATGGGCTCAAACATAGCAATGATTGTAAGGATGACACAGGACCAGCCAGTGTTTCATTCTGTTGTACATAGAGTCGCTATGACTCAAAACCAACTCAAAGACACCTAACAACAACAGCAGTACTTACTCATATGTTAATGACATTGTCACGTGAGATATACCATCCTAGCATCCCTGTAGGAATATATTAGTACTGTTTTGCAGACTGAGAAACCAAAGCACAGGAATAGAAGCTATCATGCCCAAGGTTCCACGAGTGGTCAGTAAAGCATTCCTACAAAATAAGAACAAAATAGAAAATATTTTAAAAATCAGAATTAACACCTACTAAGCCTTCCAGTTACTATGAATATTCCAGTATGAAATTTCTGGGATGTTTTTTCCTTCCTCTCATTTTCCTAAAGTCTATAATCTTGGATTTGTGTAACTGGGTTTCAGCTGGTTATTCATAGAATCCTTTTGTTGGTAGAGTGCTGAGTCATGTATGAAAATAAGATCACTATAGAATGATAGTTGTCCTGCCCTCCCCCATTCCTACTATCCTCCCTCATCCCTGCATTTCCAAGATTTTGCAGCAAATCTTGAAAAAAATAATTATCTGGTCATTTTTTATTCAACCCTTGATAGGCTTCTGAGAAATAAATTAAAAAGAG
>NW_004449999.1:0-1146 GCF_000243295.1 Trichechus manatus latirostris
GGCCGGAAAAGCGAGCTAATCAACAACTTCTCAACCATCCACACCATGGTGGGTCTGGCCTGTCTTCAAAATTTGGGCCTTAAACATGGGATGGGGAAGGGTGAGCTGGGGGGAAATGAGGCATCCAGAGCACCCTCTGGTTTTATTTTTCCGAAGGGAAATTATTAGAGGAAGATCATTTCCTCCTGTAGGGGCGGTATCAAGCCTCAGCTTTGTTCACTCGTGGAGTTGGTGGCCACCAGTTTGAACCAAACTCTTTTCAACATTTTGCCAGAAGGCTTGCAGCCAGAGCCATCCCTGCCACGTGGTTTGCTCTTCTCCATTCTGGAGACCATCACAGCCCTAGCTCACTTGCCTTTTCTGGTTCATTCAGTTGATATTTTTTGAGGGGCCCTGGTGGCGTGGTGGTTAACAGCTACAGCTGCTAACCAAAAGGTTGGCAGTTCAAATCCACCTGCCACTCCTTGGAAACCCTATTGGGGCAGTTCTACTCTGTCCTGTAGGGTCTCTATGAGTTGGAATCGACTCGACGGCAACGGGTTTTGTTTTTTACCCTGTTGCCTGGGGATACAGCAGTGAACCAGACATATATGGACCCTTCCTGTGTGGAGGTCATAGTCTAGAGGGAGAGGCAGATGTTACACTTATAAATATGCAAATATTTATTTAATTTCAATATTGATGATTGCCATAAAGCAAAAGTGCAAGTTGCCTTGGAAACACATAACAGAGGGACCTCACCAAGCCTGGATGGTCAGAGATGGCTTCCCTGGGGAAATGACATTTAAACTAAAACCTGAAGGATGACTAGGAGTTATCCAGGTGAAAAATGCATGGAAGGGATTTCCAGGCAAAAGGAAGAGCACGTACAAAGGCCTGAGTCAAGAAGGATCTTGGTATATTTGAGGCTCTGAGAGAAAGCCAGTGAGGCTGGGCGCTATTGAGTGGGGGGTGGGGGAAGAAGTGGCATGAGATGAGCCTGGAGAGATAGGTAGGGATAGATCATGCAGAGGCTTGAGGTTCAGGCGAAGGGTCTTGTGCATTTTCCTAAAAGCAGAGGGTAGCCTTCCCCAGCCGTCCAGGCCCCTTGTGCTCCCTCGCTATGTCTCTCCACACACCTTGTACTGTATATTTTGCAGCATTTGT
>NW_004450000.1:0-1146 GCF_000243295.1 Trichechus manatus latirostris
ATGCAGAACTGTCTGTAAACCAGGCACAAGTTTTCTCTTCTTCAGTCAGATCATGAGGAACTCCGCATGAGGCCACAGATGCAGACTGGGAAATGGAAGGTAATATGACAGGAGTGGAGACCATGGGCGTTTGGGCCACTTCCTCATGCAACTTACTTGTGCTTTCAGGTCCTGCTTGGGCCTGATCTCGTATATACCATTTCCATTTAATGATGGAGTGCTGCTGCGCACTGTCTCTGTGGGTCAGAAAACATCCAGTTCATGATGGGCAGCTCAGGCTGCGTAGTGACTTGGTGTCCCACGGTTAAGTGACCAGTCTCTACTAAGGCTCAGTAACAAGCCAAAAGCTGTTTCTCAAAAGGAGAGTAGTTATCTGCAGAGGATGCCAGGGCTTTGCTCCAAAATCCTAGGGGTCTGTGCTGTGATTCACTAATAGGGGACTACCAAACACTCCAAACAGCATCTCCATCTGCCATTGACACTTCAAGCACCATTGGATCAGTCGGATCATATGGCCCAAGTGGCAGAGCGGGTTGCACAGCAGCCTGAACCTGTTACAGAGCCTTCTATTGTTCTGGTCCCTATTTAAAACTAGCAGCTTTTCGAGTCACTTCATAAATAGGCTGAGTAGCACTCTCAGATGAGGAATATATTGCCTCCAAAATCTAAAGAGGACACTAGCCATTGTGCCTCCTTTTTGTTGTGGGAGCAGCCAGATGCAAAAAACTGATCCTTCACTTTAGAAGGAATATCTAGACAGTCCCCACACCACTTGACCCGTAGAAATTTCACTGAGGTGGAAGGTGCCTGAATTTATTGTGGAATTAATTTCCCACCCTCTAGCACACAAATGTTTTGCCAATAAGTCCAGAGTCACTGACACTTCTTCCTTACTAGGTCTAATCAGCATAAAGTCATCGATATAATGGTCCAGTGTGACGTCTTGTGGAAGGGAAAGGCTATCAAGGTCGCTGTGGGCTAAATTATGACTAGGGCTGGATAGTTGATGTAGCCATGAAACAAGCAAGTGAAGGGTTCTTGCTGGCCTAGCCAGCCTAAGGCAAACACTTTCTGATGGCCTTTTGAAACAGGTATGGAGAAAAAGGCATTAGCCAGATCAATAGCTGCATACCTGGTACCAGGAGA
>NW_004450001.1:0-1085 GCF_000243295.1 Trichechus manatus latirostris
CCCCTTGCTTTTCTTAATGGTTTTACCATATATGTCTGTATTTCAAAAATATATGAAAAATATTTCAGTTAGTCTGTTTTGGATATGTTTGTGTCATCCATGCTTGTTGATGTATAGCTGCAATTCATTAATTTTCTCTAATATATACTATTCAATTTATGCACATGCTTATCCATTTAACTGTTTATCCATTTTATTGGACATTTGGGTTCTTTCCAGTTATGATTTATTTTTTGCTATTAAAAGCAATACTGGTATGAAAATTCCTTTATGTCACCTGATGCGTGTGTGCAAAAGACTCTTCAGAGTGGGTACTTAGGTATAAAACACACAGTACATTCTCCTTTACCAGATGATGCCAGTTGTTTTCCAAAGACCAAGTGACACTCCCCCCAGCAGTGTATGAGTGTTTCAGTAGCTTCTTGTCCACTTGAATGCTAGTTTTCTCACTTTTTTATTTTTGATAATCAGGTGCATTTGATATTTTATCTCTGTTGTGATTTTCATTTTGCTGGATTCCTAGTGAGTTTGAGCATGTTTTCATATGTTTATTAGCCATTTCACTTCCTCTTCCAGTTTCTTGTTGTTGTTGTTAGGTGCTATTGTGTCGTTTTTGACTTATAATGACCCCATGTGACAGACTAGAACTGCCACGTAGGATTTTCTTGGCTGTAATCTTTATGGAAGAAGATTGCCAGATCTTTCTCCCATGAATTCACTGGGAGGGTTTGAACCACCAGCCTTTTGGGTAGCAGTTTTGTGCTTCTGTATGGGCAAATAGTTAGGTCTTACTAACTCATGTGTATGTATATTAACAATATTTTTGTGACTTCAGCTCATGCTGATGCTGTGAGTTCAAACTTGAACATAATATTATTACCTGTTATTTATTTATTTTTTACCTCATTGTGTTGATATGATTTTCCAGGACAGTGTTGAATAGAAGTGGTGATAGTGAACATCCTTGTTTTGTCTCTGATTTTAAAGGGGATAATTTTAATATTTCACTATTGAATATAAAATTCACTGTACATTTTTTTGTAGATACCCTTTATCGATTGAGGAAATTCCTAGTTTGCTAGTTT
>NW_004450002.1:0-1142 GCF_000243295.1 Trichechus manatus latirostris
CAAAGCAAAGAGAAATGAGAAACTGAGAAATGAAGAAAAACAAAAAGGAAAAGAGAAAAGACAAATAAATTAATTTTAAAAAAAGAAGAAAAAAAAAAAAGAGAGAAACTCCAGGGATCCCACTAGCATGTCTGTGTAGACCAGGGAAGTGGCTCCCAAGACACACAGTACAGTTCAGCTAGAAGCGGCAGAAATGGCACACTGTGCCATGGATTCAGAAGACAGGAAAAGAAGGTAAGTAGAGAGTGATGAGAAACTGAGGAATGAAGAAAGACAAAAAGGAGAAAGAAAAAGAAAAAATAAAAAGAAAAGAAAGCCCCTCGGGATCCTACTGGTGTGGCTGTGAAGACTGGAGCAGTGGCTCCCCAGCCTTTCAATTCAGCCCGTCTAGAGGGGACAGCCATGGCACACAATATCTGGTATTCAGGAGATAAGAAAATAAGGTAAGTATAGAGAGGCACAAAACTGAAAAATGAAGAAAGACAAAAAGGAAAAAAGAAAAGAATAGCCCCCAGGAATCCCACCAGCACAGCTTCACAGACTGGGGAAGTGGCTCCCAAGCTGTTTACTACAGCCCAGCTAGAAGGGGTTCCCAAGCCTCAAAAAGAAAAAAACAAACAAACAAACAAAAGTAAAGAAAACAAAACAAAACAAAAAGCCCAAGGGATTCCACCAGCATAGTGGCTCAGACCAAGGAAGAAATTCCCCAGCCACGTGGTGCTTCACAGGCTGTTAAGAAGTAAAGATGGAACACGGAGCCCGGTGTTCAAGAGAAAGAAGGAGGAGGAGGTGAGAGGCAGGGGAGAAACCAAAAGAAGCTGAGAAAAACAACACCAGCAACAAAGAAATGGCACTGAAGGAGGTGGCTGACGTGGGCGGGGCAAATCCAAGAGACACAGAGCTGGCCCCGAGAGACCACAGCCAGCTCTGAAGCAGTGAAGGCTGAGCAGGGGAAAGAAGGGGTGGGGATGAGAAAGCATGTGTTGCTGGTTACCAGGTGCTCTGTCTCCTGCTGGGAGCTCCATGAAGCTGCTTTCCCGGTATTCCCTGTCCACTGATCTCTGACAGGAGTCCAAGATGGTGAATCCGTGCTGCGTTAGCTGATAGGAGACCTCCACTCATATCTCTCCTGGCTTTCTGTT